>NW_008588919.1:0-19552 GCF_000691845.1 Merops nubicus
TGGTGTCAGCAGCTTGCTGGCTAGTGAGACAAAACAAACACTTCTGATGTGAAACTTGGTGATCAAAAAGTTCAGAGAGACAATTTTCTTCCATGCCTATTGAGCATTGTGATGAGCTCATGGGTTAAACTATGAGGAAATGGCCTCGAGCTGCACCAGGGGAGGTTTAGGCTAGATATTAGGAAAAACTTCTTCACAGAAAGGGCTGTCAAGCCCTGGACCAGGCTGCCCAGGGAGGTCGTGGAGTCCCCATCCCCAGAGGGATTTAAAAGACGTGGAGATGAGGTGATTAGGGGCATGGTTTAGTGGTGGACTTGGTAGGGTTAGGTTAATGGTTGGACTTGATAACCTTAAAGGTCTTTTCCAACTGAAACAATTCTAAGATTCTGTGCTGACTGTTCTGCAGAGGCCCCTGGATTTATTTCCATATGACAGTGTAGAATTCATTTCCCAATTCTGTTCTGAATTAGCTTTAACATTTGGTGAGGTCTCCAACTGCAAATATCTAATTTCTTATTCAATATTCAGATTTTCAAATGACATAAATGATCTATTTACATGCATCAGTAGCCCATCTGGTTCCATATGAGAATTCAACACAGAATCTATTAATTGTCACGCATGTTTATTCATCATTCTCAATTCATAATTCCTATAAATAATTAAATCAGAGGATCTTCTGCAAATAAGCCAAATGATTATTTTGAAGCTCCAACTTCCATACCTAAAAGAATATAAAATTAATAGCTCATGTAAATATCCAAGAAAAGGAAAACATTCAATTACATGAACACATAAAACGTGATGATTTTCTGCAGCTAGCTACGTTGTTTTCATCTCACATTTAAAACCATAATTACCACCAGCAGCTGAACCCTGGAGAAGACAACAGAAAGAGAGAACAAGGTATAGAAAAGGAGTGTTGAGGTAAATGAGGTGAAAGCATCAGAACAAGACAATTTGTCTGTGCTCCTCAGCTCTCTCCCCAGGGAGCAGTGCTGCTGTGATGCCCCCGTGTTTATAAGCCTGTCCTGGGCACAGCAGGCAAAGGGGGATGAGATGGTTTTGGGTGCAAAGGGAGGCAGTAGTTGAGCATGCAGACAGTGGGGAGTGAGGGGTGGGAGCTGGTGGGCACCTCTGGAAGGCCGTGCTGCAGAGGGGACGTGTGAGGTGGGACCCAAGCTCTGCTGTGGGACCCTGGCTGGCACAGATGGGGCAGCCAGGGAAGGAGCTGAGGGTGCTTTAGCTGACTGCTGTGTGGATGTGGCAAATCAAATAGGTGGAGTTATTTTGGGGTAAAATGTGGCTAGCAAGAGACGACAGATGTATGGTGTTACCTCTCAGATGATTTTGGATAGTTCATGGCTGGGAAGAGGCATCTGTAACAGTCTCTGGGTAATGTTTTAAAGGAGGGCACAAATTCCCTTTGTTAAAGTCTCTGGAAGAATAAAAATAGAAGGATGATCATGATCTATTGAAGGAAATTTTGAGGTGCATCTAAATAGGATCTGTGTATCCCTAGAACCACTGGAACCTTATTTTTTTTTTTTTTCTCCCAGCCACTCCAAGCATTATTTCTGGGAACCTAGAGTCCTCAGGCACATAGTACTTTCACTGTGAGTGACTTCAAGCTGGAAAATGTGATTCATGGAGCTAAAATGTAATTTCCAGAGTAGTCATCTCTCACAGCTTATCTTCTGGAAAAAAAAGACATTTTGGCATGTCAGCAGGTGAAAAGGTTGGACACCCGCTGCGACTTATGGATAGTGTTTTATTACTTTCACATTTCTTATTTTAACTTCATTGTCTGACATAGGCATTACCTTTTCAAGGACATAGTTTTTAAAAGTATCAGGAGTCTTCTACCCAGAGTATACTGAAACTCCTGTAATGTAAGACATAAATGTACCTAATGCATCTCTCCCTTTCATGCCGAGCCTTGGAAATGACACGACTCTGTTCATTATGGGCTGATGGTTTGTCTCAAGTTCTTCTTCCAGTCTGCTGTAATTTAAAAAATTGGTATCCTTGTTCCTACAGCAAAGAAGGGTACAAAATCAGTCATGATTTATGGGTCTTCCTCTCTGATTTAGCAATCCAAATTAGCACGGCTCTCTAATGACAGAGGTTGTTCCTACCTGATGTTTTTTGAGGGTTCTGCATGGGCATATTGGGGCTGCAGTTTTCAAAGTCCAATTGAATATTAGACCATCTGAGCCACACGTCTCGTTACCAGGTACACAAACAGGAATCTTAATGAAGGAACACAAACCACAAGTGAGAGCTGGGCTGTTGTCAGCAGTGGGAGGCTTTTCTTTCATTGGAGAGTGTGCCAGGTGACCACTGGAACACGAACTGATGGTTCTTCCCTGCTGCAGGATTTCTCTGGCTGTTTGCACAATACCAGGGCAGTGCTAAAGATGGCACTAGAACAGGAAAATGAACTCCAGGTTCCCAAGCTGTAACCTTCCCAGCTCAGCTTCAGCTGTGGAAGAGACAGAAGGTCTGACGTGCTCATCTGTGCTTTGTTCCCTTGTTGAAAGCATCCTTCCCTCCCCTGTCTCCACGGATCCCTCGGAGCAGCACTGCAGGCAGCATGGTTTGCTGTGTTGTGGGTGGATGTGGCTGCTGAGATGAAGTCAAGGCAACCCTTGTTGTGGGGTGTTGTGTGTGGTGGGGGCGTCTCCTGGTTGCTACTGCAGCCAAGAGATGTGATCTCATTGTTTCAGGCATTAAGGTTAGAGGAACCCTGGAAGAGGTTTTATAAAGTGATTTATGCAGATTTCAAAGACAAGTGTGCACATGCTCATACTCATCGTTCACCATAAGTTTGCAGAAATCTAACTTGGTCTCCTGAGTGACAAGTATAAACTACCATGCAATTGTTTTCCCCTTTTTTAATGAACTCATAGCCTCATTTGTATGTCGAATGAGGAATCAATGCAACCAGGCCACATAAAGTAGATATTCTGTATAGATCAGGCCGTAAGATATTAGCAGCTGAAATGTTACCCTACGTTCTGTCACCATTTATAGAGGTAATGGAAAATATTGATTTCAAATGCCTTTGCCAAAATATGAGAGCATATTTTAAATTTGCTTGCTCTCAGAATTTCATCTTCCCTGTCTCAACTTTTTGAGGGTGCCTGACTAACTACCCTGGCACTAACATATCCCCTTCTAAGCCTGGTTAATGAAGAAGTGTCCAAAAAACATAGAAAGATATTTCTGGCTGCCTGGGATAGAGAAATAGGTAGTGTCCCTGAAAAGATAAATAATTGGAGCTAAGAAACTGATGGAAATCAGAAACTTCCATTGCTCAGTGTAGGGTGCTGCAATTTTTTGTTTTACATCAGCATAGGATTTGTTTAATGATGGTTTTACTTTTGAAGCTTCTGTAATAAGATATTCTCTTCTATCCTAACAAATAGAAGTACTATAAATTAATGTTTTCATGATTTGGAGGTGTTTATGATGCTTTTGTCATCATGCACATGGAGACACATGCTTGTGGACTCCACAGGTGCCCAGAACTCTCCCCTAAAAATTAGAAAGGGAAATGGTAATGGTAATCGGTTTAGTAGTAATTGTTCTACATACAGCATATAAAAAAACAAATTAAAAGCTACTTTTGTGCTGTGTGTAGAGCTAACTGGAAAAACTGATGAACAGCTCTGTCAAAGTGCAGATCAGCTGAAATTAAAATGCTCCCTGTAATCATATCATCATTGCTGAGAACTTAATTTCAGAAGGTGAAGGCACTAAGGAGATGATAAATTCAGGCAATGTCAAACATCCCATTTCAACATTTTTTTGAATGAAATGTTTCAGTACTTCCTTTCAGAGTGTCTTTCCTTTTTTTGAAAGACTTTTTTAAGGCTCAATTATCTTTTTATCTTTTTTTTTTTCACTAGTAAGTGTCAGACCACATCAGAGTCCAGTATTGTAAGGTTCAGGCCTGCACAGCTGTACAATATGCCTCTCATAGCTTGAAAACAAAAGTTGTGAGATCTGAATGCTTAAGTTCGGCTCATTATTTCTTGATCATTTGTGAACCAAAGGGGAAAAGGTGCCCTGCCTGGCACTGCCAGGGAAGCTGTTCTCTTTGCTGTTAGCAGTACTGGTGAATGAATAATCAGTCTTAAGTGAAATGATAAAATATCCCAAACTTCACCCACAATTTATATATATGTATATATATGTAAAAAAAGATGTGAAAATATTGTGTTCTTTCTTTTTCACCAAAAAGCTGCAGGTTTCCTTTTGTCTTTCCATTGTAGTCTGCACTACAGGCTGGGTATTTGAAGAAGAAAGGAAGCAAATAATAAATACTTTTGGAATGGTGGCAGAGGCTTCCCATCCCATCTGTGGGTGCAGGACACTAGTGACCTGGAGACTGAGAGCAGCATTCCAGGTGTTCAGACCCTTGTCCTGAAGCTCAGAGGGTGATGTGGGTGGGATGCACCCACCGAGCTCCAGAGAGGGCTGGGAGCAGGAAGGTGCCCTGCTGGAGCTTATGATTAATCAGGAGTTAACAATAACCTTTGCAGGAATATGTTAAACCTGCCTTGTTTTTACAGAATTTAAATGTGCATCATAGTAGAGATGCTTGTGTCCTCTTTGTGCAAAGGTTAAATAAAATGTGCAAATTGTTAAATAAAATGCCCTGTGGTAAGTGGAGAGTAGCTCTTGTGTAAGCTGAAACCCCCAAAATATGAGGTGCCATATGCATTGTCTGCTAATAAAATTGTGGTAACATTCATAGTTTAATAGAAAGGCCATAGGAGAGGAGAAAGAGAACACATTTGCCTGTAGCAATTCCAGTAACTCTGGTGCTGAGGCGCAGGGCAGTTTAATGAATGTAATATGATAAAATGTTCCAAAGGTGGGAGAAAAGCTGTAGCTCTGGAAGGAGTGGTGGTGTTAGGTGAGATCAATCTAGCTGGAGAAAACCACATAAATGGACAACTGGAGTTGTTCTGATGTTGCACACATGACCCTGCCCATTGGCACCCCTGGACCTTGGCTCTGCATGGCAGTGAGGGGCAGGTCCCCCAGCCCTGCTCTGCTGCCTCCAACACGCTGTGATTTCTCACCCCTAACCTGATGCCTTGGATCTGGCTGTGAGGAGAGCGCTGCAGTGCCATGGGCAGGGAGAAGAGCTGCTCCTCCTCCTGCTGAGCCATCCCTGCCTGCTGCTTCTCCCTGAGTGTCTCCCTGTCAGGCAGGGTGCAGATGGGCATGAAAGAGCAGGTGCCAGTTTGTCACACGGGGTGTCACAGTCCCAGCTGAAAGGATGTGTCACATCATCGACAGGCTGCAGACCCAGCACAGCTTTTCCCGCCCCCCTCTCTCCTCTTTTTTTTTTCTTTCTTTCTTTTTTTATTTCCTATACAATTTCCAGAAATAGAGTTGTCATCAAGTCCTACCCTCATGCAGCTTCTCATGGGTCTCCTTGCTGGGGGAGTTTTCTTCTTGAAAGTGGGTTTTGCTGGAGCACAAATTACAGCACTCATAGAAACATCAGGGTTGGAAGGGACCTAAAAGATCATCTCATTCCAACCCCCCTGCCATAGGCAGGGACATCTCCCACTAGATCAGGTTGCTCAGAGCTCCATCCAACTTGGCCTTAAAAAATTCCAGGGATGGGGCTTCCAGCATCTCCTTGGACAACCTGTTCCAGGGTCTCACCACCCTCACGGCGAAGAACTTCTTCCTAACACCTCATCTGTATCTCCCTACTTCTAGCTTTGCTCCCTGCTGCCCAGCTCGTAGCCTTTCCGCCTGTTCCCAGGGACCAGGGCTGATCTCATCAGGTAGGAAAGTCACTGAACCACAGCTCACACGGGTACAGAGCTGTCCCCAATTTTTGATAGGCATCAGAGATGTCTGACTGTGGAGCAGCTCTCTTCTCATGCCTGTTCAGAGACAGGTGGAAAACGAGCTGCGGTCTAACACCCGCACGGTTTGGGTTCCTGTGTTATTATCTGCTGCATTCAGGTTGACTCATTCCAGGATTATGTAGGCATTTTATTCACTGTGTTATTACTGGAAAGTTCTTTCTGCAGAGGCATGGAATATAAAACTGAAAATACTCTGATTGTAAACTGCCTAAGATAACATGCAGCACGTTGTAAAAGTAGGTCCTGTCTGTGCAACACTAATTCCACCCCTGCAAAAGCCTTAGTGAGTGTTAAACTTGTTCCTGCTGCTCTGTAATTGTTTTTGGTAACTGCCAAAATTGAGATTCTTGTCACAGGAAAACCTGTAGTCTGCCTTCTCTTCACATTAAGGGTTTTTTTTTTTCTGTTTGAAACAGTCTTTTAATGCATTACTGCTGGATGTCTCAGGTATTTTCTCCAAGATTATGACAATCCAAGAATTTCAGAGACGTGGGTGGTTGTAAACTCTCTCTTGAAATGTGCCATAAAGCAGAAGAAGGAGGCAGGATTCGTATTATTTCGTTGCTCTGCTACCCCTCAAAGGAGCTGTCATCCAAAGGGCACGTGGCTGCTGAATTAAAATTAAGCTGAAAGGCCTTCAGCAGTATTGGGTGTTCTTCTTGTGGTTTTTACCCTAATTTCTCTCTTCTACCCAAAAAACCCCATGTTGAGTTTCTGGTATTTGAATGCCAGCTGAGCATTCCATCATTAGATGGCTGCACACTTCCCTTTAGAGAACCAGGTCAAAATGTGATCCCTTTCCTCTTAAATGAAGGCTTCTCTTAAAGAGATGGTTTCTGTCTCAGGATTTCTAGTCTTCAGTTTCAAAGTCTAGTATGTTTTTGTTGTGTGTTTTTTTTTCTTTTTTTAATTTTCTCTCCCTGCTAGCTCCTGGCAATGTGAGGAGCTTTGAAGCACAAATATTTATGGACGAGGCAGCATTTGTTTGGATTAGGGAATGAGGAGTCTAGATCAGCTGCATTGCTTATCTTTTTAAGAGAATATATTTTACAAGCATGGGTATGCTCTTTAGATAACGTTTTAGAACTGATTCCACAGAACTTGTCTGACCAAAAGGCAGCCCAAAGAAAGAAGAGGTTCATTTTACAGCTTCCTGCAAAGCTTCAGGATTTGGCACCAGTTCTCAGTTCCTTGGCAAGACATCCAAGCCTGGGAACAAAGGTTATGAAGATACAGATGTATAAAATAGTTATGATTAGAGTAGCTCTGACTGCCACAAGCTGTGCTGGGCTCGGGGTGCTCAGCAAGCCCCAGGCAGTAGCAGAACTGAAGCACCTTGCTCAGTCATGGGGATGGAGCAAGTGCCCAGGGTCCTGCTGCCCACCTGGGCACTGGGGAGGGAATTGTTCCTGGCCCCATATCCCATCAAAATCCAGCCAGAAAAACATCTACACTGTAGGAAGTGATTTGTGTTCATTCCAGAGTAAACACAGAACTCTTTACTGGGTTCTGCCAGTCAAACACCCTTTCACAGTTAGATTAACTTTTAGAAAAATAATAAAAATAATGGCTGAGCTAATTAATGCCCTAGGAATTCTATAGAAGGCCTTATGACACCTACATTAATACCAAATGAGTTCATTATGATTAATGTTATTAAAATAAATGTCGCAGGAATGAATAATGGCTTGGTCATTATTTTAAAGTGTTGCCACTGGATCTATAAAAGCTAATGATTCAATTCTGTGGAAGTCATTCTGCATGTTCATGTCTAAAACCTGTGGAGAATTCAAACTTTGCTGCAAAAATAGCTGTGAAAATAGCATGGAAAGGTGTGTGTGTGTCCTCTGAAAACCAGACTGTGCCCTGGCTGCAGGGAGGTCTGGTTTCCCGAGGGCTGAACGGGGCATGAGAAGCTCTCTGACTGGGGCATTTCTTTGTGCTTGATGATGATATCTGAGCTGTTTGTGCTGATTTGTGTTTAGGTTTTTATCAGGCCAGTTTTGTTTTGGTTTGGGGTTTTGTTTGCTTTGGTTTTTTTCTTCCCCTCTGTTACCTTTTAAAGGGGAGTTTGGGTTTCTGTCTGTGAATTGAGAACAAGGTGTTCTCTCAGATTCATACATCCTAGGGTTTGCTTTTGCATCGTGCTCTTCAGGACAGATTATTTTGTATAATGAATTGAAAAGTGCCAAGGGGCAGGCTGGAAGCATTTCCACCCAGGCAGAGGTAAATCCCAGCACCCGAGGCACACCACGCTGCTCCTGAGTGCCACTGCCACAGGCAGCCACCCTTGGGGGGAGTGCCTGGAGCTCGGGTGGGGTGCCTGGAGCTCGGGTGGGGTGCCTGGAGCTCAGGTGGGGTGCCTGGACCATGGTCTGTCCGTGTGGCACGTGGCTGTGGTGCCAGCAGTGATTTTTGGGCTGGTTTTAGCACAGCCTTGCTCAGCTCGAGTAGATCCAGCCAGTGCAGCATCTGCTGAGGAACATGTTGGCGTTGGATGAGTCTCTGTAGCTGTTGTGTGGCATTAGATTTTTCTAATAATTTTAAGCAATGACTTCTAAGTGTTTTTTAACTACATCTGTGTCACACAAATGCTTCCCTCCTAGTTCTTGTCCACGTGGTTACCGTTTAATTGCGCTCCTGGAGGTGATGGGTGTGAGATGTGCTGGAGGTGACAGTGTGATCATGAACTCTCTGAGGCAGCAGGAGGATGTTCAACAAGAAACTATGTTCAGCACAAATGACTTGTCATGAGACTGTCATGGCAAAAGAGCAGAGAGCAGGGTCTTGCCTCTGAGAGAAGTAACACAGTTGTAAAAGACAAGGAATTTG
The DNA here is from genome assembly GCF_000691845.1 of Merops nubicus. Lineage (NCBI taxonomy): Eukaryota > Metazoa > Chordata > Aves > Coraciiformes > Meropidae > Merops > Merops nubicus. Next base: position 8,736 of record NW_008588919.1, read on the forward strand.
AATTGTGAAGCCTTTCATCTGAATTATGAGCAATGCACTCTAAAACAAACTTATATTAAAAAAAAAACAGTGGTGGGAAAGATGGCACCTTCAAGATTAAAGCAGCTCCTGAGAGCTTTGACCTGTTAAGATTGCTTTAAAGATTAGGAACAGACTAGTTCATTTCAGACTTTTCATGTTCTTAGGGGATCCTGAAAGAGTTAAAATAAAGCCTTTTGGAGAGGGTTGTACAGCAGGGTAGTGAAATGGAGTTTCAGGCTGCATGCTTTTGTAAAGAGCTCAGTAAATATGAAATATTATCACTGTTATTCGTTGAGTTAGGATTTTTGTGGCATGTACCGCGTTGCTTGTAGGTTTAAAACTGAAACATGGCTGTTCATGGGAACAGTTCAACAACCAGTAAAAATTCATCCAATCCTGATGTAAAGACATGTCCGTGTTCATACAGAACAATTTGAATTCTTGCAGAATGGCAGAAACTGGAATTTTCCTGGGTTATAAGAGTTGATGTGAGATTGGTGATGACATAAATAGTCTGCTCTTTGCTCTTGTTACATATTCAAGCTTCTATCTTTTCATTATTCACCTCTTACTTTGATTTCCCTGACACAGTACAGTAGTTTTACAAACATCACAAACTTGCCTTTACAAAACTAAAAGGCTAAGAGTGAAAATATTTACATTATTAACATTTAAACTCCAATTACTTTCAGTGCAGTGGTTTTTACCTATGCAAATCTTTTTAGCAACTTGTGGAGCCTTAGGAGACGTTCTTTAGAAGCTTGATTAAAGTTTCAGCTGGTATAAAATATTTAGTGAAGAGATGTTTCCATATTCTTCAATTACTCCTTAATGAGTCATCGTTGTTAACCTGCTAGGAGACAACCTGTTTCATTCAAGCTCTGCTTGTGATTTTTCCTTTTTGGCTTAGTATAAAATACATAAATTCATTTTTGGTTGTACAATCCAATCATGAAAGACAAGAGTTAGAGCCTTGTTGCCGCTGGTAGCGTTTGGTTTGTAGGGGTAGAGGAAAAGGAGCAGAGTGTTGGTGCTGCCATCCTGGGGGGACCCTGGCAGATGGTTCCAGGCTCTTCCCGGGGTGCTGCCAGGGTGAGGCAGCACCACCAGCCCTCACCAGGAGCCTGCCCGTGGCACTGGCTGGCAGAGCTGCACCCCCTCTCCTCCCAGCGGCGACACTGCCTTGCTGGGTACCATAAAAAAGATGGAGAGCGTGAGGGAAGAGATCGATATTTGATTTCCAGTATTGCCAAAACAGTGCAGTAAAGTTTAAGAGGTATGTCTTACTGCGAAGTTGAAATCACTAGGGGTGTAAGAAGTGCAATAAAGGATAAAATTTATGTAATTTATATAATTATTTTTAAAGAAATGTGTTCCCCTGGTCACAAAACTACTTTAACTGTGGTGACGTAAGGTCTAATTAATGAAATGACACAGGGAGGGAAGTGCAGATCTGCCGAGTGTGCATTTTACTGCTGCTGATGTAATTATGCTGCAGCAATGGAGCAACACACTTTAACCCTGCCAGCACTGCTGCGCAGGGTAGGGGAGCATGTGGTGCAAGACGTGCCTGAGCTGGAGGTGGTGACACAGTTTGTTGATGTTAGTGAGTTAACGAGGTCAGCCAGGATAAAAGCTGACTGCAAATAAATGCAGAAGGTCCTCCTAGTGCCAAATGACTAGGTGATGAGAGGGCAGAGGAAATTCAGTGTAAATGAAAGTAAAGTCAATGCAAAAGGGGAAAGAAATGCAGTCTGACCTGCAGAAATACCCTGATAGGGTTTAGGCTGACCTGTTCCACTGAAGGACCAGATCTCAAGGCTACAGCTTTACAAAATGTCAGCTCAGTGCTCAAAGGTGCTCAGAAAACATGGGGAGGATTAGGAGCAGGAAAACTTGCAAAGGAAAAGAACATGGGAAACATGGTTATGCTGTTGATGTGTTTGGGTACTTCTATATTAAGAGACTCTGGAAGTAAAACCAAAAAATGTCTGGAGGCAGTTATGGAGGACAAGAGTTATGCAATTTTTATTTATTTTTTTAGGAATATCTGAACAGGTTCAGGCTTTTCAGTCTTGAAGAGCAAATACTGATGGTGAATAAACGAGTGGCCTACAGAATCCTCAGTCTCCCAGAGGTGACTGATAGGGAGCGTTTGCTGTAGAACTAGGAGTCACCAAATAAAACCAGCAGGTTTGGACAAACCAAAGAGTGTTCTCAGAGCATGCTCTACAACTGCAGGGTGTCTTCCCAGAGGGTGCCACGGAGATGAAAGGCTGACATGGATTCAACAGAAATCTGGGTAACTTGGTGGAAGGAAAACCCAAGGGCTGAGACAGTTCTTCACCCTGGTTCACAGATTCTGTGTCTGCCAGGTAACGTGGCCATGGAGAGGTTTGCCCAGTCCTGCTGCCCTTCCCTGGGTCTCTGCAACAGAGCAGAGAGAGCTGGTGTGACCTGCAATGGCTCCTCTCATGCTCCTACTGTAGGAAGTACCAGTACAAATCTTTCAGGTGGTGGCTGGAGGGGTTTAGAGCAGCAGATGAGTCTTCTCAAGCCCTTCTTCATGCTCTTCCTCCTCTGCCCAACATTTAGCCTAAGGTGCACCAGATGTCCCAGGTGGAGATAAAAGTGATGCTGTGGCACAGCCAGGAACTTCACTGACACTCCTCAGTATTTCATACAATGCTGGAGTCTCCTCTGGCTGTAAAATTCAGTGCTCCTTTGAACTCAGCTTGGGAAGGACCAGAGTTTAAGTGAAGTGCTGCAAACTGCCCAGAGGAGAGCAGATGGGATTGAAACCCTGTGAGTCCCTGTGGCCGGTCCCTCCTCTGGGGCTGGCAGCAGCCCTGGGTCCGTGCCCACCATGGGTGCCCATGTTAAAATCAAAACATATCTTGCATGCTGCTTTGTTGCTAGGGTCTAAAACCTTCTAATTTCTGAGTAGGTGTTTAATTTATTTTCCTCTTAAATTTTTTCACATTAAGAGGCATGAATCATTCAGTCCCACTTACCAAAGGGCTTTGCTCCTGGGTTTTGTTTCTGTGGATATTTGCAGCAGTTACCTACAGTGAGTGGGATGCTGTTGCTGCTGTGTTAAGGGGCAAGATGCTGGTAAGGGAAGCTGAGAAAACATTAACTTCAGGCTTGTAAACCACAGAAAGAAGTTCCACATATTGATGAGACTGATACTGTACATACCAGCAAAAGGAGAACAAGAGGTTTAAGAAAATGAGGTTTGAGATTGAACGATATGTTGTAAACGAGTTCAGCAGCAGTGATGGTTGCCACAACTTTTGTTGCAATTTCTTTCCTCTGGGTTTCTTGACTGTGCAGAAATATTCAGCATAACTAGAGGATGTGGCAACCCCTTTTGTCTTCCTGTTCTAAATGTCTCCTCGCTGTGCTTCACCAGGGAGGGCTTATGTCTATATAGACTTAGACAGCTGTGTGTGCCGTGCCCCCAGCTCAGCACTGGGAACCACAGGGAGAAAAAAGGCTAAGGAACAAATATTCACGTTTTTGATACATGGCCAAAACCAGGGGTTGATAATTTAATCTACTGCTTAACAGCTTGAGAGTCTACAGAAAAATCCCCCTTTTCTCCACGCACTGCCATGGGTGTTGGGAAAGCCAGAGAAATAAATAGACTCATTGTAGTTCTTAAATATGACTGTTGGCATTCACACCTAGGTCAAATATCTCATTTCTCAGATTAAGTATTGTAATATCTGCAATATTTCTGTGATTTATGCAGCTGTCATAAGTGTGGCTGTCCAGGGAGAGCTACAGAAGTTACACCAAGGCACCTGCAAACCTTTGAGTAAAGCCATAGGTATTTCTTTATCTGGAGCTTTCTGATGGAACACCAGATCCTTATCTCTTATATTTTGTCATCTGACACCTAAGCTACTACCAGAATTTTGCCAGCTCTGCACATCTCCTGGCTGGAGCTGATCAAACAATATGTTGTGAGTCGCGCCGTGGCCCCGCGGGCGCAAGCGGGTGCCAGGCAGCGAGTGCCCGGGTGCTGCTCTGGGCCAGGGCTGTTTCTGCTTGATAACTGCTCCCTAAGCAACAGGTTTCATCAAGTTAATGTGGAAACAGCTGTTTTAACACAAAATTGAACAGCCTGTGAACTGCATCTTGAAACAACAATGCTGGGAAGTGCAGTCCCTCCTGCAAAGGGGAGGTGGCTGTGCCCTGCTCCCAGCTCCATCGCTGCAGCCCCTGCTGAAACCAGGGCTGGATGAGCACAGTTCTTCCAGACACAGAGTCTTTTCTGCCTTAAAGCAGGGTGTGCAATATGTTGCTGATTTTGTGCACTCGGTGCTGCCTGTCCGCCCTTACATGGATTTCTTCACAGTTCCTGGTCACGCAAAGAGCTGCATCATTTACAGGCAGGATTCACAGGAATGCGGCTCTGCTGCTAAGGAGCAGCTGGAGGACACACTTAAATAAAACAGGAATCCTCCTCACAAGCTGTTTCATGTTATCATGGAGGTTTATAGATGGAGATAAATCCTTTCTGACCTATGTGACCCAGCTGGCAAGCAATGACAGGTTCCCACTGAGCCTGGACCCAGGTTCTTTTAATATTTCTGAAACTTCTGCAGCATCCCTCCCTCCTCCTGGACGTGACTAAGTACAAAGGGAATTTAATCTCCTTCTCTCGCAGCTCCAATCTCCCAGGGTCTGACTTCCTCGCTTCCTTTGTAGACTGTTTCTGCGGTCTCTCTGCAAGAGAGAGACTTCTCTGCACACTGAAGCTGCTCCTAAACTCAAATCACCCAAACCTGACTAATTCTGGAAAGTCTTTGTGGCTGTGCCATAACGTGACACAGATCCCTGACTGTGAACACAGCGGTGTCACTTCTCCCTGGGAGGGGTGTGGGTGCTGAAAAGGGCAATTCCATGTTGCAACTTTGCAGCTTCCAGTTGCTGTTAGCAGGGAAATGATATTTCCAATGGCCCAACCTGGGCAGGACTGGTGCCAAGCCTGCCACGAGCCAGTCACTATTTTTTGAGCAGCTCTTGGTTGTCCATGGGCCTGAGAATCACCCATCCCCTCAGGTTCCTTCAGTCCAAATCTCATTTCAAACCGGAGGGGGATGCTGAAGGACTACACTGAGAAAAATATACGAGGAGGTTTTGGCAGGTTGCTTTCAAGTCCCAGTGTGTCCTCCTCATTCCTTACTGCTTGCTTCAATACTGTGTGCTTGTAGGAAACAAAGTCATTTACCCTGCAGCCAGTTCTGTGAAACCTCTGCAGGACATATGACAGATTCCCTGAGAGCTCTTTCTTTGCTCAGAACTCATTTGTCTGTTAATGTTCAAGAAGGTGATTTGGAATTTTTATTTCGGTGGTTGTTGTTGGGTTTGGTTGGTTGAGTTTTTTTCAGATGTAGTTTTATAATTATATTTCCCTTTACAGGGCCCCCAGATTGTATGTTCCTGACCTCATATTTCTATTATTGAACATTTATGGGATGCCTGAAGACATTTTACAAGAGACTGAATTAGACAAGATGTTTACATATCTATTGCTTAACGTTCTCCAAGTTGTGTGTTGCACTATTGGAACAGCTCTGTGCTGGTTCAGTTCTTAGACAGTTATGTTACTCACAGAAAATAATAATGAAGAAATCATCACAGTCCAAATGAAGAGTGAGGAATGGGATGTCATAGAATGATAGAATGTCTGGGCTGGAAGGGACCTCCAAAGGTCTATGCCCTGGTACAGGAGTTGGGAATTAAAGATAAGCAAAACAAACTTTGAAATTAAATCATCCAGCAGAATTAAGGCCACGAAGGGGATGGAAAAACACTCCCCTTTCAACAGCATGGACATTTTTAGACTGATTTGCAAATGTTGCATTCAGTAGGCTCTTACAGACTATTTCAACACAGGCTGCTGCCATCGCCTGCTAAAACACCAGCACAGAAGTTGGTAGGATGAGAAAGCAGGGAAGGGTGTGGAATAAATCACGCTGTATATTTTGCATATGTATAAGCAAAAAAAAAAAGCTGGATGGAGAGTAGCATGGCTGTGAGAGCACTCTTGAAGAATCAGTTAAGCAGCATATGCTTTAAAACTAACCCTCCTGGTGCCGTCAGCCAGTGCACGAGCTGGGGAGGGTTCCAGCATCCCCCATTATGTGCAGCTCCAGGGGCTGGAGAGACCCAACCCATGGTGTGCTTTCACCATGCTGCAGGTCTTCCAGCCTTCCCTCCTGAAGCCTGCTCCCAGAAAAGCCAGTAGATACCCTCGTGCTTGATCTTTACCAAATTACAGTCAGGGATGGCTTCCAAACGTTTTGCTGCTTGCAAACCCTTCCACACAACTCTCACTTTCGTACCGCAGGGCTCTTAATGAAGCATAATAACTAAGTTCAGGCTTTTTTGGGAAGGTTTTCGTGGTCCTGCTGCCAACCTTAACTGACAGCCATCTGCAAGGCATGAGCTCAGCCGGTGCCGTGATTACCTCTGTGAGGAGACTGCCCGGGCAGGCGGTGGCAGGGCGCTTACAATCATAGAATCCTTTAGATTGGAAGAGACCTTTAAGACCATCAAGTCCAACCATGAAGCCAAAACTACGAAGCCCTCTGCTAAAAAAGATCAGAATCTGTCAGGGTTGGAAGGGACCACAAGGATCCCCCAGTTCCCAGGGGCTGTGCTCAGCGAGGGCTCGGGGACAGCCACCACCCCGAGCTGCTGTCACAGCTTCACAGCTGCCCCCAGCCCACGCTGTGGTTGGGCTGCTGATGGGCTGTCCAGACAAGCACACCTTCTAGGAAGCCACGCTCTCCTGGTTCCTATTTGGTCAAGACAGGCTTTTCATCTGCAATGTAAACATGCCCCTGAAAATAAAATACCTGCTGCGGCGTTTCTTGTATGAAAGCCCCTTTTTTGGAAGGAGTGATTCAGCTCAGACGTTTCCATTCCTCACTGTGGATATATTTTCAGCTTTCCCATTTAGTCTCTAGGTTTCCTGAAAAAAAGGGTGAGGTGAAAATGCTGAGCCCCTCAGAAAGTGCTGGTATGTAGCAGAGAGCTGCAGCTGTGCAAACATGAGGCACGGCACGGAACAAGTGAAGTGAAATCCACCTGGTTTGGTGGCTTCCTCTGAATGCTTCCAGCCTCGGGCTCTCCCCAAGGGGCAGGAGTGAGCCTCAGAGCTGGCGTGCCCATCGGCACAGTGGTGGTAAGACCAGCTCTGGCCACTGCAAGACTTTTCCAAAGACAGCCTTTGTAGGACAGGGCATCAGGCTGGCTCTGGGAGGACTGTTGCAGTGGGTAATTCCTCTCACCAGTGTGAAAGCACATGAATTTCCTTGTAACTGAGGCAATATACCCCAAGGGTGAGGAGAGAGGTGACATGGCTCTAGATGGTGGCTGGAGGGGTTTAGAGCAGCAGATGAGTCTTCTCAAGCCCTTCTCAAGAGGTGTTGTCTTGCCCAGAGGCTTTGCCACTGACTCCTTGGTTCATGAGTCTGCTCTCTCTCCTCGCCCATGTCTGGCCATGGGCACAGGGTGCTTTTCCACTCATTGCTGGCTGTAGAGAGGGCACAAAATAATCACTTGAAAAATGTAGCTTGGGAAGTCTCCAGAACTTCAGAGGGAGATGGCTCCTCCCCAAGTTGGATCTTTGCATTTCCCCTCATATATTTAAAATAGATTCGAACTGAGAGACCAGGTCAAAGGTACCTACAAGGTTTTGTGTTGCCCTGGAAAAAAATGGACATGAAAGCTGGGTTTCCCTCTCCCACATCATGCCAGGCTCCTGAGAATGACCCACATTACTGAACCTCCAGACACATGGCAAGTGAGCACAAGTGCAAGCGTGGGTGGCTCTGTTCCCCTCTGCAAGCCCTGTGTGCAGGTATTGTGTGCTCCCGGGCTGGCAGCCAGCTCAGGGGAAAGGTTCCTGCTCACTGAGAGGGGACCAGATCCTTGAACAAACTCTACAGCTTCTCTCCATAAAGGCCCTGAAAAGGGGTAGGTGTGAGGCGTCATCTAGAACTGCATAAGGGAGGGATCCTATCTCTAGATGGGCTCCCTTCCAAGTATGTTTTAGTTTGGGAAAGTCTGTTCTCTGTGGGTCTTCTGAGGACCTTCTCTGCTCTTCTGTTGACCATCCTAATTTTTTTTTTTTTATGTATTTAGTATGATATTGAATTTCATGTATTATTGAATTGTTTTAAGCATGGCTTAGCCTTAAGAGAACCTATGGAAATAACAGTATCAGACCTCAGGAAAACACAAAATCTCTTTGTATTAAGACAGAGACCACACTCACCTTGCTGTGTTTTAAGGAGATAAAGAGATCTCCAGACTTTCCCATCCCTGTCCAGCACCATCATGACCCTGTCTCTAGATCAGCAGTGCAATATAGCACAGATTTCAGTGAGTTTCCCTCTAGTCTAGAACATAAAAGGGAATGCTGTGAGATGGCTATAAATCCAAACATAAATACTTCTGTTGAACAAGAAAAAGAAATTAAGGTTATGAAAGATCAGAACTTAAATTTTTTTTTAAAAAAAGTCTGCTGTATTACTGAGGAACAAGAAGCTGTTTTGTTAGCTTCATAACATACAACTCAAAAATTGGTCTGGGGATTGAAATGCAGCACAAGTGCAAAACTGCTGCAGGTGTTTTTCATAAAAGCAGCATTTAGTTATTGAATTATTCTGTTTGAAAGGTCTTTGAAAATATTCGTTATCTAGTCCTACTTGTAACACTGAGTGTTGTTATTAAGCATGTCTAAATATTTGTTCCATTAGACTACTCTTGTTCTTGTCAACAAAAAACAGGAATTAAAATTGTTTTATTTCTTGCCCATTTTATAGCACCCTTATGATGAGGTTTTAGATACATTTTGGATGGCTAGGGAGTGGAATGCATCTCACAGAGCTCAGTGCAAAACGCTGTTTTTAGATCAGTCATTCTGAACCTTTTTTCTCGTGGAAGCACGGACGCCTTTGTTGTGAATTTAGGACCACTGAAAATAGTTCTGCTGTCTTTAGTTCCCTTTCATGGGCCTCTGCAGAGCAGCTCCTGAGTCAAAAAAAGGTCCATAGCTGCCAGTTACAGAGCAGTAGGTGTTCTGGGTGTTTCTGAAGGATGCAAGAGAAAATCACATGCCTTTGATAAAAGAGCGAACTCCATTAAATTTATATGACTTTTCAATAAACTTCTGCAGGAGCCTGTTAGTTAAGTGTACTAAATTCTCCGTGACTTTCTCACCAGAGCTGCTCCAACTGGCAGCCATCTGGAGGAGCCAGCAGCTGGAGCTGTGGGGGGTTTGCAGGAGCAGAGGCCACCAGCGTGATGCTGACTGCTGCAGCACCTCTGCCACAGGGGCCAGGAGCTCAGGTGTGCACAGGCTGCACCCCAGCACGGGTGGGCAACCTCAGTGCTGGTCACTGCCTGGGCTGTCCATCCACACCAGCCTAGATCAGAGTGTGCATTCCTGGCCATTTACAATAAAGGATTTCACCCCCCAAATAATCATAACAGAACCTCACACCCTTCTGCATCGTAGGGCGAGGAAATGAAGCGTTCCCTGTTCTGCCAACAGCAGTGCTGTGCAGGGAGATGAACTCCCAGCCTGGACTTGCCCTTTGGGTTTGATTGTAATCCCACCTATTTCTCTCAGTTTTAATAAGTAGATTTATATTGGACACCAAATGTTAAAATTACCTAAACTTGAAACACCCACCTATGAAATGAGCCGGAATAGATTCTCCGTGGAAGTTACTGCGGTGCCAATAAGGATTAATTAAAACTCAAATGTTCTTCATTGTGTGGTAATTGAGGAATTGTTATTCAGTCAACCTTCTTGATTTTTCTCTGTGTTAAATAATCACACAAGCATTTCACCTCGTCTCACTGTTTATTTAACCAATTAATTAAGGGAGGGGATATTCTGCATTTATTAGTATTTTAATGGGAGAATTTTATTCCCAGTGGCCTAAACATCTACATATGTTCAGGTTTTGTGTTCAGCTTTTTTATGCTTTAAATGACCAATGTTCCTGATTGTACACACTACAGACTAAAAGAAAAACCCAAAAAAACTTTCAAATACTCTGTACAATTGAACTCTATTAGAGCTTGAAAATCAGGGGCCAGGTTTTCATCTCTGCTGTGCTCATTTCAGTCTTAAGTAATTCCCCACTATGATAATGGATTTACTTTGAGTTGATACTGCTATAATATGAGAATCTGGCCTCTGTGATTTAAATGATTAGAGTGCATGTGGTATAATGATGTTTAACAGTTGCTAGTTCAAAACGTTACATTTAATGATTAGTGATTTGTAAAAGTTCACTTTATAATATATTCACAGTTTAGCAGGTGCCACAAAAATTGCCATAAACAGAGAGCCCTCGTGTAGGCAAAACATGAGAAAATCTTCTGCTTTATAACGACAATATCCCAATGTATTTCGGTGTGTGCAGGTTTTTCCCCTAGGTGATCACACTGTAGGTGATGTTATCGTTTGCCCCATCCCTGGAACCATCCCAGGGGAGGTTGGTTGGGGCTCTGAGCACCCTGCTCTAGCTGCAGATGTCCCTGCTCCCTGCAGGGGGTTGGACTGGATGAGCTTTAAAGGTCCCTTCCCACCCAGGACCTTCTGTGATTCTGTGCCCACATAACTGCAAAACAATAGCTCTCTGCAACTCTGAAGTGAAATCAAAGTACTTCAATATTTTCCTTGTGTCTACTTTTCTTCAGTGCACTCTGTTTTTAATCTGAAGGCAACAAACACCAGCACAGTTTTCCTGCTCACA
>NW_008588919.1:19583-34347 GCF_000691845.1 Merops nubicus
TTCCGGCTGACAGTCTATTTTCATTGTTATCCATTTTGTATTTCCATCTTTTGTATTCTTCAGCAACCTTACAAATACAATTTCTCCTCCTGACTTCACCAAGCTTTTTATTTCACTGGGAAGATCAAGGCAGCGATTACTCCAAATAAAATAAGACCTTATGTTGTACAAAGTAATATGAAAAACATATAAACATGTTCAATATCTTTCTGTTTCTCCATACCAATGCTGAGTGAAGCATAGCTGTGACTCTTGTTTCCCTGACAAGTAAAGTGGCTTTAGATTTAAAATTCGGCAAAACAAATTTATTTTTTTCTTTACATTTAAGAGTCTTCTAGATTAATGTGAATTATTTTTAAAGTCCCTATTCCAATCACGGTCCCTGATTTAGCAATTCAATTAGTATCCAGTTACGTTTAGTAAATGTGGGCGAGCCAGTGAAGCACTTGAGCACATGCTTAAATCCCACTGGGTTTAATGAGATGTGAATATTTGGTTGAGGTCAGGTCACTGTGCTAAAAATAGAAAGTTAGATTAGCAGATGCTATCCTGGCAATACACTCAGGTGAGTGGATGTTACTAACACTGGAATTTCACACCTCACCTTATCTGAGTTGTCAGTGCAACCTTTGAAAGTTCTCAGCTTAATCTTCATAGTCTTTATTTGATGATTTCCTTGGTGCCTGCCCATTTCTTTACTTTTAAATGGTATTGAGTGTTTTCCAAGTAACCCAGTGAGGCTGCATTACAGCAGAGCAGAAGGGCTGAGAGCCAGGGATGGACCCAAACAGCCACACATGGATATTTTCTGTGGGTAGTTACTGGATGGTGCCCATGCAGTATTGTCCATGGCACTGGAAGCTGATGCCCCTGCACAGCTGGAGCAGGAATTTCACACCGTGGCAGCAACTCACCCGTGGTTCTTGCCAAATGCCCCCTCTCCCTGCTTCCTCTGCAGCATCACCTGGTCCCTTCTGCCCCTGGTTCACACAAAGGTTCATTCTTAAAAGACACCACACCCCTCGTGGCACGGCCATCGCTGTCCCCAGGGCACGTCTGTCAGCGATCCCCGGGTCTTTCAGAAACAAACTCATGCTCTGTAAAAAAGGTGCTCCATCAACCCAATGTTTTATTCTTCAAACATCCTTTTTATTCAGGATTGTATGTCTGGCAGTGCAAACTTGTCCATAGTTCTTGAAAAGGAGTCAAAAAAGCCTGGGGTGATAGAAGATTAGGAAAGTGAAAACTAGACAATAAATCATGACAACATTTTGGAGGAGTTTTCCCTCCTCTGCTGTTCAGGACATTGTGTGGAGTCACAAAGTCCCATGCTGTTATTGGTTGTTACTAAATACCAGCAAATAACCAGAACTGGAAATGAGGGTGAATCACAATTTGTGTTTTTTAAACAAAATTGAAAAAAACCCTTCTATTATACCCAACTACCATGGCCCATCCATCCAAATGCTTTTGAAGAAGTCCACTGTTAACCAATCCCACTCTCCGGGGTAATTGCTTTCCCTAAGAGAGCCCTCATCTATGGAAGCACTGTCAAAATAAGGACAAGTTTTGGGTCCATCAACCTTGACAATGTCCCCTGACATTATTAGCTGAATTCATCAGCTATTAATGACTGCAAGATATATAGGATAGACTCTGGTTAGCACTCGCAGAGACTTTCAATTCACTTCTAGCTCTATTTATTCATTTAGACTAAATGGAGTTATTAAAGGTCATGACTTCATTTCCAAAGTATAAGGTGAAAATACTTTTCAATTTAACAAATAGAGGACACTGCTTGCAACAAAATTAAATACCAGCTTTAACATTTCCTTTGATTTTAAAAGATATTTCCTAGAAGTTTTACTTTCATTAAGTAAATCCAGGTGGAGACTGGAGAAATGAATGGTGGCACACAGTGCTGAAAGGAGAGTTGTTGACTCCAATAATGAATTTTGGGACTTGGGGTTTTCAGAGAACAGCAACAAGATTTCTTGTCCTCCTCAGCACTAGAGTGACACAGAAAACCAGAGATATAATAACTACCATGTGCAGAGAGGTTTTACAATAAACCTCATGCTTTCATTTTATGACTTGAGATTTACTTTTAGAACACTAGTGAGCCAGTCATGGCTGAAGGAAAAATGTTCTCTTTTCTTGCATTCCTTAAGGAGTATCTATGCAAGATGCCTTTTGTCTGTATATGTTATTGTCCAAATGCTTTTGATATAGACATTGGAATACAAATTATAGCTATAGCTATATTAAAATCTTATCCAACTTTTGTTTCTTTCCCCAGCAGGAAATCTGAAAAGCCATCTGCACCATTGACTTCTGCCAGAAGATCAGGGGTCACCTTTTCATACCCTGCAACTGTTAGAGTTCTCAGCAGCCTGTGCTGTGAGTGTGATATAAAGCCCTAAATCTGGGTGATGCAGTGGGGCTGGCCCTGCAGAAGTCCACTCTGCCCTCAGCAGGACAAGTTCTTTCTGGATGGACTTGTTTGGGAGGGCAGGCAGGTGTCAGAGGCCTTCTCCAGGAGCTGCCTCAAGAAGCCTAAGGAAGAACAGAGGGTTTTATCTGTTGACCTTCCTAGGAGAGAGGATGACAGACCCGATCCAGGTGAGGACATGGTTCACAACCAGGCACAGAGGTACCTGCTCCTAGGAAGAGAGAGAAAGGACCAGAGAGGGGTCCTGGAAGGACTGAAGTCATGACATTCTAGGATTTTTCAGGATCCTTGTAGAATGATAGATGACGTGTCTTCAGGGGTAATCAGATATGTCAGGTAGGACTGATATTAGTCTGTATGTGCTGAAAACCTCATGACTGAGAATAGAAACTGCTTCAGTGTCACAGCTGGCTGATGGATCACTCCTCACACGCTGCCCTGGTGCGCTGGCTGAGCAGCCCACCTTGGGATGAGCCCGGCTTCCCAAAGCCCCAGGGGCTGCTTTACCCACACTTTCCTAGCTGGATAACTAACCTAGGTGTCTCTACTAATTCCAAATAGCATAGGCTGCAAGATTCCCCCTGTGCTGGCTATGAAGATGGAAAATGTCCGGTGAATAATTCTGCTCAGATCATTCAAGGAACCGTCAGGCCCCCCCAGAGGGAATGTGGAAGAACTCTGATTTAAGTTTCTCCACTGCTCAGGCAGTGGTACAGTGCTGTGCAGTTTAGATTACAAGATCCACAATCCACAGGCAGATGACTTCTGTGACCACAGAAATTTGCCTGCTTCAAAACAAATATTTCTGTTTCTGCAAAAAAAATAAAAACACTTTGAGAATGACCAGGCATCTGAGCAAGGGCAGATGTTGTGTGTGTTGTACCAGACTGGAATAAAAAGGTGCTTTTAAATGAAAATAGGTATGCACAGCATAAGCATCATGTCAAAATAACATAAAGGCCCCTTTGTGAGCTTTTATCTGACAGTCTGGGGCTTTGTGCACCTTCATTCTGTTGGAGTTGTGTATTTAGCTCTCTGAAGACTACTAAAGAAATCAAGCTGTAATCAGCCAGATCTTCTTGCTGTAGTTCACTCTTGTTGTTCCCCACGAGGAAGCCTCACAGTTGTAAGAGAAATGAGTTAATTTGTGAAGGTGGCTGTGGTTAGAGTGTGTCTGGGCATCATGAACATGACAACAGCAAATGAAAAGTGTTTCCTCTGAGGTTGACTCTAAAGATGTTATAAGTGCCCTAAGATGATGTAAATAAGAATTAATTAAAACTACTGGTCAGAGCTTGTTCTGTGGCTTCAAGCAGGACCAGCACAACTACAGAAAACTGAACTATGTCAAAATATTTGCTTTACCTTGTTTGTTTGTTATGTGTGGCTAAGTGACCTTGTTTGCTTTCCCTTGGTGCGTTTCTCTAACTGCTAGAGCTGGGTGTGGAGACAGAGATTACAAACCTCTTTCCTACTGTTATGGCTTGTGGATAGAAATGGTCCAGTGAGCCCTGGCTCACCCTTGCAATTTAGAATGGAAATTGTAGCTTCCAGCTGATTACTGGCGAATGGCAAGCTAATGAGGAGCAGAACAGGAGAGAAGAAGTGCAGTCCATGCGTGGGTGCCGCCATACGGCAGAGCTGCAGGAGGACAGCCACCAGAGGTATCACTCACTCTGGTTTAGAATTGATAATGCCTGGATTTTAGAAAGTTTTATTTTTTTCTTTGAGGTGGCAAAGTGGTTTGGATGGTTTGGATGGGAGCAGCTGGGGCACGGTGCAGTGAAATGCCGTGCCTGAAGTGGCTCTGCAAATCCCTCACCAGTGCAGAGCCTCTGAGGTGGTGCAATCAGCATTTCTCTGCAGAGAACCACAAGGGACCTTTGCAAGTCTGACCCAGGGGGCTGAATCTGCCTGTGCCACAGCACTGCGGGCACGCCAGAGCCACCTGGAGCTGCTGGCAAACACCCTGTGAGCAGAAGGTGCACTGCACTCCTGCAACATCCATTTGGGCTGACCGAAAGTTACAGAAATGATTTTGGCTCAGATGTGCACCTAATGCAGATTCACTTTCCACCTGCAGTAAGAGAACGGTGGAGGAACAAACCAGCAGGATCACCTGGATAGTCAATGTTATCCTACACAGCCTGGGGCTCACCATCTTCCATAGCTTCTTCCTGAAGGGAGTGCCTCCAGTGGTGCCCGGGGATGTCCTCTCTCCCTGAGGAACGTACCCTTTGGGCCTTTTTGAAAAGGAAATATAAATTAACCCCATTTTTGCATTGCAGGCTTTAGTTTCTCTAGGGTATGCCAAAAACATCTGAAGATAATACTACTGGATTTGTCTCCTGAGGTAATCTGGCTGGTGGGATGGTATAAAGGCTTTGGATTTCCTGTGGTATGTATCCAAATCAGCAGCATTTTCATTGGTCAAAGTTGGTGAAAAATTAACAAAAGCCTTGAAAATGTGTCCTGCCAATGATGTCTGACCAGCTGCTGACAAAAACAAGCTCCCCCTATTAGGAAAAGGTGATTTAAACTCCAGTAATATCCAGTGATGGTTACAAGGAAAGAAAAAAGTTGTCTCCTTGTGTAAGAGAAAAGAAAGAAGTCATGAATATGTGCAATATTTTTTTCAGTACTTTTTAACAATGAAGAACTCAAACCAATGTCGTTATTTTTGCATTGCAAACTCTCTGGGAAGTGGCAGAGCAGCCAGTCACACAGAATGCAAACTGAATTGGAAAGAAAATCTGGGATAATTGATTGTTACTTCAGAAAATAACTGTAAGGGCTTCTTTTATGAGACAAAAAGTTCAGACTAAACTTGTGTGTTTTTCCTTTCTCTGAGGCTTTGAGGAGTAATTGTTGTAAATGCAGTCAAGGCACTAATCCATCCAGTGCTCAGAGGTCAAAATGCTTCATCAGATTAAGGGATTATAAGATTTCTGGAGTATCAGTTAAGGTCATTTTGAAGTCTTAGTGGTTAGATTTTATTTTAGGGGTTGTTAAAACGAAACAAATAGGTGATTGTACTTCTGTAGCAGCCCGACATTTCGACCCACGGGCTGGAGGATTGAACAAAATCTGCTGTAAAGTATTTACTCGGTCCTGCAAAGCAAGCAGCTCTTCAGGGCTGGAAATTTATGGTGGGGGTTAGAGCAGAGGGCAGCTCAGCCAGCATTGCACCGGGAAAAGCAGCTGAGCAAGGGACAAGCGAATGGAATCCCTGCTGGATCCCACCCTCGGATGGGTCCCAGCCAAGCCCCAGCTCTGAGCAGTGTCCTCCCTAGCAGGAGACTCTGAGTGCAAGGCAAGATGGGATAAACCCAAGGGCAGGGTGGTGTGAGAGGTGGAGGATCCTCAGGTCTCAGAATAACTGACTTCTCTTTATTCAGGGATTAAGTTTTAATTCCTGCTTTCAGATACAGCCAGGAATACACCTAGTCACTAATTAAAGTAAATAGATGCGTGAAAGATGTGTTGAAAAATATCTGTCTGCTTGCCAAGGGAATGTGTGAGATTATGGTGAGGGTGTGAATGCCCTTTGCTGGGAATTTCCCAGTCAGCTGTGTTTTTTAGTGTTCTTTCCCATTAAGCAACTGGTTTGTGCAGGTTGGGAAGGAAGAGCTGTCTGAGCAAGCACCGGGAGCTCTGCACGGGGTGTCCCTTCTGCACAGCGTGCTGGTCAGCCCGGGCATTTTCCTCAGTAAAAAATATTCTTGGAAAATATTGAGATGCCTTTAGGAGTTATACCAGGAATAGGGATATGTGATGGGAACCGTGCCATTGTCACTTGTTGGAGGTGACATCGTTGGTGTTGCATCCCCCAGCAACTCGGTGCTGTTTGCTAATAAGGCAAAGGTCATTAGTAGGAAGAGTTGAGCTCATTACTGGAAGGATTCCAGGGGCTCCCAGCTCAGGAATCACCAGGTTTGACACCTCCATGGGAAGGGCACCAGGATGGCTGAGGAGCAAACAGATGACCGGTGGCAAGTGGGGGTTACTTGTTGCATTTTCACCTTTGCAAACCTCTTGTGGCATCTCTGGCATCTCTATGGGAACTCTGCAGATTGGCCAGCTTTGCCTGAACAAGTGAAAAAATCCTCTGAGGATGAGGAGCAGGACAGAGCTGGCTGCTGCAGAGAGCTGAACCCGATTAAATCATCTCTGCAGAGTTCACCCCGCGGTCACGAGGACAGTGACTTATTACTGGTAATTCAGCAGTGCCTGGAGCTGCTGAGCCAGGCTCTGTCCCACCAAACACATTAAAAACCCAGTGCAAAATCCTGGTCAACATCTCAGGGCCTTGCTGAGAGCTGAGAGCCTCGTAGCAAAACCCTCGGGGAGCACAGCAGGAAGGGGCTCAGTGGCCCCAGAGGAGACCTTGTATTCCCCCAGCTCTCAGAGGTTCTTCAGCTCCCATGTGCAGCCTAGTTTAATGATCAGTGCACTCTTTAATGATTTCCACTCCTCTGATGCACACACGAAAGCAGAGACAGCTGTCAAACTGCAGATACTGTTGCATGAAACCCATGGTGGAAAATCTCTCGTTTTCTGGGCAGCAAAGCCACTCGCACACACGTGGAGAGAAAAGAGAATTATTAGGAAGAGAAACCAGGCAAGGTTTTAGCTTGAAATCACAGGAAACTCAGCATTAGTCTGCCTTAAACTGTGTCAGAGTGGGAGTCTGAATTTGTAACATCCTTTTAAGTACTACTTAGCATTTAAATTTAGGGTTTTCTCTGTGGGCGATGCTAAAGACGACAAGTGTCTGCAGAGCTGGTGGCATCACACTGCATATGACCTTTTGGCAAGCCAGGCATTAACAGCCTGCTGTCAAGTTCTCCTCTCTTCTTGCTTCAAACCTCATGAAATCCCAGCAGCCCTGGGTGCTCCAGAGGTGTGAAGCATCACCCATGCTGGGGGGAGACCTGCGGGGAGCTTCCCAGCGCCGGCTTTGCACAGAGAAGCTTAACCTCAAACAGGGGCTGCTGAGAAACAACTGGAACGTGTAAAACAGCCCTGCTGAGAGCGAGGGGGTTTGTATGCTCCACCTTTCATTGTGGAAGATGTGACCCAAAGAACAGGAGGCAAACCAGCCCTGAGCAGCATCAGCCCTGCAGGTTTCCTGTGACTTTTTGTACCTTCGAGTGGTGCCAAGTGAGTGCAGCAGAAAGCCCGTGCTGTAGGATGGGATCTCCTTCTGAGGTACCAGGAACAACTTCCAAAACAATATTTTGCTGTGTTTCTCACAACAAAGCACTATTTATTTTAAATATCTCAGACTTTTGGTTCTGATTCTAATTAGTTAATGCTGCTGTTTAAGCGTGATCCAAGTATCTGAGAAGGAAAACAGCAAAAATTTTAATTAGCTTGCTGCAGTACATAACTACTTTTCTTCTAAACTGGTGGGTAATTGACCATGCATTGCCTAATATGATTCATTTGGTAGTTAATTACTTCACTTGCTGGATAAGCAAATGCTTATAAGCAGTTATGTCACAATTCCTTAGGAAAGAGCACACACATGAACATGTTCACCTTGTTTTCACCACATCCCATAGTGAGTTTGAAATGGGCATCTAACCACACGTGGCACTGCAGGAGAGCCCAACGCCCAGTGCTGCTGGTGCTGGGGAGCTGTGGCACACAGAGGTGGGTGATGGCATCACAGCACCCAGCAATGCTGGATCAGAAACCACAGTCATGGTGTGCTGCAGGGGCAGCACTGACAGAGGTTCTACAGATTCCCTTCCACCAGGCTGTGATACGAGTGTAATTCAGGAGACCACAGCTGTCTGTGATACCATTAGCAACTTTCCTGTGGCCTCAAATACATCCTCAGGTTTCAAGCTGCTGTCTGGCAGAGCTCCTCATGCTCTCCCTGCATCCCTGCTGCTCAGGTGGGGAGGTGTCCTCAGGTAGGACCTCAGACAAGGTGCATCCCTCTCCCACCTGAGCCCCCGCGTTGCATCGAGTGTCCCAGCCTTGAGGTGATGGGGGAAATCAGAGTGTTCCAGGGAGAAGTTGTTACTACTGCTCAGCACCCATCCAGAGGGTCACTGGGTTTCACCTGCCAGGCAGGACCAAGTGGGAATGTCCCAATGCCCAGTGTGGGGAAGCTTTAATGCCTGTTTTCATCTGCCACCTGAAAATTCAGCCTCTTAGAACCTTTCCAAGTGAATGTGGATAACTTCTGAGGACTCCAGCTCAGAAGGACATGACTTGCTGGTCTGGAGGGAGTGGTGTGCTCTTACAGCAGCACCACAGACTTTTCAAACTTCTGCCTCCTTCATGACCTTGTGCCTTTAATGGCTTTGCTGTCATCGATTTTCAGTCTCATTATTGGTTTATTTTTGTATCTCACAAGTGCTCAATGAAAACAGCAACCCAAGAGACAAATACAGCACGCACTGGTCAGTCCTTTATTTGATAGCATTAGTGAAGGGTCCATCAGGACCCTTTAGAAATGAGCCAGAAGGAAGAAAAGCACAGAAAGAAAATCATCAGTTTGTCATATAGAGTAAGGCAAAGAGCGGGGAAAGGCGACTGCTGTTGATGGGGCTCTGCTCTGGCAGTTTTCCTCTGCAAAGTTCTCCTGGCAAAAGCTCTGCTGTGGGCTTCGGAGGGGAGACCTCAAAATAAAATCCAAACAAGCATTGTCGAGCCTGAGAAATGTTCTGCTTTGCTAAAATGAAATCAGGGAGCATTGAAAGGGCTTGAGGCTTCTGGAGAGCTGCTTGCCCAGAAGCAGAGGTGGGAGTGAAATGCAGGTATGGGTGCTGGCCCGGGGCCTTGCTGGGGTCCTGTGCTCCTGGGGGGTGGTCACCCATCCTGTGGCTCCACGGCTGCACCCTGACGGGGCGAGTGGGTCTGAGGAGGGTCTCCAAGATGCCAAGGCAGGCAGACACAGCTTTTGCACCAATAGGACCACTGAAAAAGGTTTCTGCTCTGTAGGATTTTCCAAGCAGAACTGTGCTAATGCAAGGACCTGCTGGGAGCGAGGACAGGGTGTCACCTACAGCAGGCAGAGACCTCGTAGCGTGTTCAAACCAGGGCTCACAGCTGCCTCCTGCTCGGCAGTTTTCATCCAGAGCCAGTGTCAACAGCAGGGAATTGCTCTGGTTTTCTGCATCATAAATTGCTGCTGTGGAATATGTATGAACTCTGTAAGTCAATAGATCTGAATAATTGATTTGAACAGAAGTCCCTGTTCGCATGCTTTTTTAATTTTAAATATGACAAATGAAAAGCTGCTGACTTTCTGAATAATTGACTCAATAATTGGCTGGGCAAGTGGGCTGCATGGCTATTCGTTTCACTACTGACGTGTGAGTTCACAGCAGTCAAACCAACTTCTGAATCCATCAGGAGACGTCTGCAAACATGCCAGAAGAAAAGGTTTACTCGTGTTCCTCCTTGCCATTTAACCTCCTTTTTCACTTTAGTTTGATTTATCGAGCTTCCTGTTTCCCTTTTCATTTCAGTATGCCACAAAAGGTGTCATGCAGTTGTATTTACTGTGCTGATGGATACGTATTTATAGATGCATAAACTCTGTATGTTAAAATGTGAAGTAAAAGGATGTGTATTTTGCCATGCTCTTGACTGAATCGATGTTTTCTCCAAACCAGATGCATGGCTTGTGAACTTCAGCACGCTTTCTGGTTGCCTCAGTAAAACTGATCCCTGGAGGATGCTCAGTCAAGTGTCCTGGGAAAGGAGCTGGACACAGAAACCTCATCTGCTGGGCAGAGCCTGGGAGTGCTGTGCTTCCCAGGGCAAGTCTGAAGCCAAGGCCAGGGCAACGTACCCACCAGCACCCTGCAGTGCCCTGGGGACCGGGGTGTGCACGGGTCTCAACCAGTCTCAATGTCCTGCTCTCCTGTCAGTGCCTTTTCTTCCACAAACATATACCTCCAAAGACTGCAGAAATGAACATGTTTTCACTTACACACAGAGGGGAGTGTGTGTGTGTATATAAACACACATCTATACGTATACATGTACACCTGTATATATACATATATAGAGATACATGAGGAGGGGACTCAGCTACTGCTGTGGTTCTAAGTGTGAAAGAAACTTGAGCTCCTCTGGGAAAAAATATTTACTTCTATTTTTCACATGTGTTACAGTCAAATGGAAGTTCATGGAAGGCAAGATGCTTCAGAAAGGAGATGAACTGTATGTTGCATAAGGTGAGGTAATGAAGAGCGTGAAGGGGCTGTAGAAGATCTACACAGATTAGGTGCTAACACACATTAATTTATGAGTTTTGGACAAAACCCAGAAAGGAAGAAAATTGCACGTGGGATTGAAATGCCAAAGCAATAGGAAGGAGTTTATGTTTGAAGTCTGAAAGCCTCCACGAATGATATGCAGAGAAATAAGCACTGACCCATCTCATTAAATCATCCTCAACGTGGAATGAAACTGAGATCACGAGCAGTCCCTGCAGGAAGAGACCCTGGCTGAGCAGAGCTGCTGTTTGAGCTGAAGGACATCTGGCATTGCTCTGGCTTTGCTGGTTTGCCCAGGGAAAGAACCTGAAGCAAGATCCTTACAGCTCTCCTACAGATTTTGTGGCGTGATGCTGATGGCACCAGTACATGGGTTTGTGTCTCCTACAGCCTCAGAGCCAAGAAAAAATGCCCTGGAAGCACTTTTCCAATAGCTGTTCTAAACCATAACATGGCATTGAAATGGCATGACTTCATCTGTGCTTCTCCCTGAACATTAGAAATGGCCTTGAAAAGAATCATTTTCCATTAGGATGGTTACATAACTAAAAATATTCTCTGGTAACATACTTCAGAGTTGGAGCGAGCCAGTTCGGCATGGGGGAGAACAAAGCCTGTATTCTGTGGTGGGCATGGCCAACTGCTTGACATTAAACACAAACAGCTATTTTCCATCTCTGTGTAAAGGCTTAACATACTGTGGGGCTTTCAGCACTTACCACTCCATTAATGTGGTCTGACTGTTATTATAGGGAGAGGGTTTCTTTCCTCCTCCCCCCTTTTTTTTTTGATACAAAGAAACCCAGCCCTCTCACAGACTTCTGCTTAAATTGGATTTTATTCCTCTTTTAGCATGTGTCTCGTTTCTCTTCGCTGCTGGGACATGTAGAGCAGCAAATCTGCATGGGGTTAATGCACTAAAAAAAGCAGAGGCTGGCGAGGAGTGGGAGAAAGTAGATCAAGAGAGAGGGCTTTGTTCCAGTGCAAGTGCTTGAAGTATCAGGGAGAGTCTCATGCTGTTACTGGAGACTGAAAGAGTTTTGTTAAAGGGATGGGATCTGATTTTGTTTCAGTCCAAAAGTTAATGTCTCTGGTGACCAACCCAATAGCGTGGGAAAGGTCCTTTCTGCAAATATTCTTGTGTGTCAGGACTTCATCTGCACCATTCCAGGTGGTCATGATAACAGATCTAGTTCTGCAAAATTAAAACTGCCCTGTAGCACTGAGGATGTTCAACACGAAACCCTCAGTCCTCGTTACTGTGGACATCGTTAGCAAGCAATCACTTATGCATTTTGCAGGTAGATATATTGAACTTTGTTGTTGAACTATTGATTGAATTCCCTCCCTACTCTCAGGAATAAAACAGAGCTGGAACTACATGGGAGCACAGAGATCATTTCTTGCTTCTCTTATGCTTGCAACCTGCATTGTGGATCTCCACTGCTAGTTAATACAACACTGTATTTCTTTTCTCGTGGGGACACACTGGGAAGATGTCAGGAGAATGCACTGGGAAGAAGCTTTCCCCTCCATGAAAAGAATTTGGGGACTCTCAAATATAACAAGGGCTTTGGAGGGAGGAGATTCCTTTGCAGCAGCTGATTTTGCCCAGGCTGGCTGAGATGTTGGTGTGTGCTGCTGGACCATGGGGTCCCCAGGGCCAAGGAGGGCGTGGGGGTGGGACAGGCAGCTGGGGGTGGGTCAGGGTGATGCAGCTGCTGTGAACCCTAAAGAAAGGGAATACCCTAAAGAAAGGGAACGAGCAGAACTAATGAAGCTAGTGCTTATCTCTCCGAGCAAAGAAGAAACATGACACAGAGAGAGGATGAGGCATCTGGCATCTGTAGCACAAAAATTACCAGAACTTTCTCAGGAGCCGTACTTTGATTTCCCTGCTCATTACTGGAGATGGGGAGCAGTTCAGGCTTGGCAGATGAGAAGAGCTGTCATCTTCTCATTTTCATATACTTCAGTACTTTGTAATCTTGGCAAAAGGAAGGTGCTGAAGGGGGTCTATTCTCGAGTTTCCAATTCTTGCATTTCCAATGCTGATTAAACAAGAAAACCTCCTACAAGCCTCTTCTTGTTAGATTCTTCAGTCCTATTTCAAGATCAAATAGGCTTTAAAACAGGTCTGGATAAGCTCACAGGCATAGTCTGCTTGAAAGGGATAGATTGGGCAACACGCTAGACGTGACACGAGATCATCCTGTGTGCCACGGGTGCCCTCCTGTCCTCTGAAGGTAACTCCCAGTCATCTTTGAAGATTGCCTGGGACACCAATGTTCTGCAGCCTGCTGTACAGTTTGCACTGCAGGGTTGTACCTGAAGGCAGCTGTTCCATGGAAACATTCAGTTTGCATTTTCTGCCACTGATACTTCAGTGGGATCAACAATATTGAGGCTAATTAGAATGCAGCCAGAACTGATTGTTCATTAGGGAGAGGAAAAAATGTTCTGCGGAGCCCTGGGTTTGGTAGAACTATTTCACATAATTAAGCAGTTCCACATCTTGGCATTTTATCCCTCTTGTTATTGTTGCACTTTGTTAATAAGTTTTTAATTGCAAATCATCTCTGTGATACAAATTACACTGTGTTTACTGATCAGCAAAAATGCCATGATACCAGCTGGGGTGCCAAGTCCTTCGAAAACAGGGGCTGCCAACTTCTCCCCCTTCCGTGGTTTGGCATTAAAATATCTTCAGGTTACTTAAAATATATTGATTTCCACTTTGAAGTGTTATGGACTGCAGAGATACTTGGCTAAGGCCCCAGGAGCCAGGAAAGAACAGCTTTCATGACCAAAAGAAGTTTATCCACATGTTGTAGACTGGAGTTTCTTGGTGTATCCCAGATGTTCTGGTTTATATTCTGCACGGCTGCCGTGTCTGCTGTGCATCCATCAAACTGAGGAGAAGTGGCTATTAACACAACGGCCTCAGCTAGTTCCATATTCACAACTGACTGTATAGAATTTGTGTCAGGCTGAGCAATAATACTTTACCCTAAAATGTTTATTGTTTGGTTGGTTTTTGTTATTTATAAAGTGTCCCATCTGACTGAATTGCTGGGGAAATGTCTGCTCTCTCTGTACAAGGAAAAGACACAAAAAGCTGAAGAGAGGAAGCTTAAAATCTTTACTTATCACCCTCAAGTACAAATGGAGAAGCCTGAATTCATTCTTGTAACTGGCTTATTCTACAATATATGAAGAAAACACGTGAATATCTGTTCAAGTTCAGGTGTGACGTGTCTGTTCACGTAACTAAAACCTATTTGGGACTTAAGTTGGCAAATATTTCAACTGAAAATAAAATGGGATAAAAATCTCAGAAAACTCCAGTGAGACTTGTATTTGTTTTGGAGAGGGGTTTAGCTTTCTAGATTTCTTTTTTAACTATGAGAAAAACTATATGAACACGTTTTACTTCAAAAGTTTATATGGATTTAGATATCAATCAGCGACTGAAATGAAAAAAATATTAAAAGTTTCAGGTCAAATCTTGATGATCTGAAAGCTCTTTTCCAACCCAAAGGATTCTATGATTTAACTCAAATTTAAATAAATTCTGTTACACAGCAGAGGTCAGAATTCAGAAAGCAATAAAGTGTTGGTGTCCTTACATCAGACTGTCAAAGGCAAAGAGTTGGGTCCCCACCTCCTGGCCCCTGGCAGCACCCTCCTGAAACACCCAGGGGTTAATTGGGATTAGGGTGCTGGCTGCCAGCAGGACAGGGTTAAGTTGGGATTGGGGTGCTGGCTGCCAGCAGGACACTGGCATCTGTCCGTGGGTGCCTGCGGGGAGGTGGGGTCAGGGCTTCTGTGATCCCAAAGGTTGATGCCGATGCCATTAGAAAGACCTGAATTTTTGTCTTAATCTGTTGGCTTTTTTGTGAGATCTTGAGCAAACGTTTATCCCTCATGGTTAAGTGACTGCATCAGTAAAACATTTAAACTCTGCTCTCTCAAGCACACAGGGAGCTGGTGGTGGGAGCGTCACGGCTCCTCACAGCTCCCAGTGCCCTGCCCACTGCCCGGCTGCCACTGCCACGCCGCCCCC
>NW_008588919.1:34416-41215 GCF_000691845.1 Merops nubicus
TGCCAGGCTACCTGCTCCCACTGCCAGGCTGCCACTGCCAGGCTGCCACTGCCAGGCTACCTGCTCCCACTGCCAGGCTACCTGCTCCTGCAGCCAGGCTGCCCCTGCCAGGCTGCCCGCAGCCCCAGCGGGCACACGCCACCACCCCCGGCTCACCCCACAGCACCAAATGAAGTTATTGGGATTTTAGATGAACTTCATGTGTCCATTTCTTTCCCAGGTTATAAAAACACGTGCCTCGTGCGTGATTTTCAGCATGGAGAGTGTGCTCTAAGTATGCTCTTAACCACTGCAGGGGAAATCACAGTCCCCTTAAATCACCTCCAATTACACTAAACTTTCCAGCTACACTGCTGGGTCTCATGCCTTTATCTGAAGTAGCCTTATCAGAAAAGAATCTTTATTTCAGATAGACAGAGACACCTGATATACAAATCACTGCTGGCTCTTACTGGTTTTGCTGTTTCTTTCCCATGGTGTGTATCCTCCCTGCTGCTCTGGGGGTGCATCTCTTCCCTCTCTCTGGGTAGAAGGGACCACTCTGTTTCCTTCAGCCAGATTTTGCTTCTTCCTCAGCCCTCTCTAGTGCCAGGGACATCATCTTACAACTCCAAAGGACAGAACTACACCAGAGCAACCTCTGCTGCACACTTTCTTTAAACAGGACGTGTGACTTAAACTGAGCTGTAGGGATAAAAGGTGATCTACCTGCACGGGGTCATTTTGTTTGCAGAACACACAGGTTACTGCTGCTTTTTTTCCAACACCTACAACTTCATCCTAACTTCATCCTTTCTTGCACTTCAGGTTTTTTGTTCCACCACTCTGATTCAGAGGAAACCGCTGTTTTCGTCTGGGCTTCATCACGGGCTTCACTGCATTTTTCCAATTCACAGACCCAAAATTATATGTGCTGGAAATAAATGTTAGAGTTACCTGAGCTGCTGCTGAGGCTGGAGTGTGCTTTGGCCCCAGTAACCGTACGCCAGGGAGAGCTTGACAAGGCTCCACTGTCTTCATATCGTACTTAATTTCCTCTGGGTCGCTTCAGGAATGGGTTTCCCTGGTGGAGGCTGAAAACATCCCTTTAGGAGACAGGCTGTGCCAAGGCTGTGTGCACACAAACTTACCCCAGTCTGTTACAAAAGTAAATTGTGAAATACTGCATACCAAGGGCAAGGAAACAAACACAGATACAGTCTCATCTGATCTAAAAATAACTGATGTCTATCAATCCCCAGGCTGGAATTATTCCCCATGGGTTAATTCTTTTCAAATCCAAGACTTTGAAATACCAGCTACTGCACATGAGAAGAGCCCTACAGTGGATAACAACAACCAGCTCCACGTTTAATATTCCTAGAAGGTCAAATAACTTCACAAATAACAATCACAAATACAGTGATTGAGTTCCCTTTTAACTGGATGTAATTAATTACATCAGAAGTGAAAACAGTTGCTCGAGTACTGGATGTTAGAAGATGAAGCACACCCTGCAAGCCATCATCATATGCCCAGAATAAATTCCCATAGTAGTGTCAGTGTAACAGTTGTCAGCAGTGTAACTAAAGCATTAGTCACTGGCTGCTCAGAAAATTATGTGTTTGGAACAAGAGAGGTAACCATCCATAATTTATCTTAAAGGGCATCCTTTATTTTCTCCATTATGTAGAGAGTAGAAGGAAAGCTAAGTGAATAAAACAGTAAAAACCTTTACAGTCAACACTATGAAATGTGGCTGTTTGTATAAATACTATATTAGTGCAGAATTCAGCCTGAAGATGCCCTAATCTTGCAACAAAAATTAACTCAAAATCAGGAGAAAAATAAAAAATATAAAAAAAAACCCAAACCTGGGTGTTTTCCTGAGGCTGCATTGTGCCCCTGGAGTGCAGAAAATGCAGTTACCACACAAGTATCTGCTGGCACTGATAGCTCTATTAAAAAAAAAAACAACAGTATAATGGAAAAAAAACTTCTCCAAGGCACCTTTCTTACAAAGAAGTGGGGAATGTACATTGCTCAGAGAGAATGGCAATGTTGTTTTGCCTGTTATTAGTAAAGACAGCAATTATTGCTGGCATAAGGCTTGTTGCAGTTTGTGCAGAGTTTTCCTCGTTGCCCTCAATGGCTTGTCAGCTGCAGGGCAGCAGGCAAACAGAGCTGATATTTTAACACAAACCTCGGGAGCTGAGTTTCTAAGAATACAACTCTTGAAACTGTTTTTGTGGCCGATCAGTGGTCGAAGAAGTTTTCTATAGAATTTATTATGCCCAGTCCTACTGCAAACGGAGCGGCAGGAACAGATGGTTCCATATGTGAATCAGTGTTGCTGGAATGCAAAAACCGGCTGCATGCAGAGATGGTAAGAGCTAACTTTGAAGGGAAATTAATAGCCAAGATACACAGAAAGCATTTATTAATTGACATTTAATGATGCATTAATATTTATTTTAAATTTTGCACATGGATTTTGACTGTAAACTGAAGCTT
Source organism: Merops nubicus (assembly GCF_000691845.1). NCBI lineage: Eukaryota > Metazoa > Chordata > Aves > Coraciiformes > Meropidae > Merops > Merops nubicus. Next base: position 36,910 of record NW_008588919.1, read on the forward strand.
TGAATTACTGCGTTGTAAAGGGAAGTGGAAGAAGAGCAGCAGCAGCAGCAAGACTAAAAAATTCATACCATGCAAAAGGAAATGAGTTCACTTAAAAATCTCTCTTAAATAAAATATTCTCACTTATTTTTCATGCACTACCACCTTATTTCCATTCAAGACATGTAGTCATTGTGATAATGGAAGCTGCTGCCATTGATCTGTGAGGACCATGGAGAACTCTGCTTCCATTACTCCTCTTGGTAAGAAAGCAAGAGGTTTGGAGGGGAAGCCTGGGGTTTATTTCACTGGGCTGGTTCTGCATTCAGCAGGTGAGGGGTGATTAAAAAACATGTCAGGCAACACCACAATTCAAACACAGAGTCTTCCTTCCACTTTGAAAGCTTAGAACTAACCCAAAGCCTGGCTGAGCTTGAGGAGAAAACCCAGAGCTGTGTGACGTGGCACCACAGGGTCCTTCTTCTCCCCTGAACCTCCCACCAGCGTGGTCTCTTGTGCTCTCCAGCTTGATTCTGCACTGAAATGCAGAGGCACCACCCCCGGAGCCCCACTGGGATCTCTTGCTGACCACGAGGTAAAAATAGAACCTGCAAAGTTTGCGGGTTTTCTTTTCTTTCTCTCGTGCTTCTTTTGCTCCATGCAGCAAATGTCTGTATGCCATTTGGGCTGGACCAGCTGCTACACAAATAATGGGATGTAAAATTAGTATTTCTTAACATATACAATACAAACATTATTTCTTAGCCTATAAACATATATAGATGTAACATTTTTACAAGAATTGATTAACTTGTGGATCCTTGAGATCCAGAGCCCTGAAATGAAAATTGCTTGCAGCAAATCCAGTTTCATGAATAACTGGTACTTGTTATGATTTCCTCCAAATGCAAGATTTCCCAGCTCATTTCACACAGCTTTTTTAGACATTAAACCACTATGAAGGTCTGTCGAAAGCCCTCAAATTCATTCCCCAAAATTCCTTCTTTCTCTGCTGCTACGAGGACCCTCTCGCTGCCCCTGCAAGCTCACCCGCTCCACCCCCAGCAGCCTCCTCTTCATCAGAGCATTGCCATGGGGCAAAACATTAATTCAGAGCAGACCCCCAGCCCCCTCTCACTGGGGCACAGACCAGCCCTGAGCTTGCTCTCCTGGGAGGCACAACAGCCAGGGGGGGAGGGGGCAAAACAGAGGGGCTAGAACTGCAACAGGATTCCCCAAAAAATCAGAATACCCTCCAGGTCTCCAGGGACACGTGCTGGCAGAAGCAGAAAGCAGCTCAGACCTCACATCACACCCGTCACCTCTGCTTCTTTACACTCATTTTTTATCCAGTTCAATAACAAGACAAAGTTTTCCTGTGCACTGAGCTGTGCAGGTGCCCTGGGGTTGCCCTGACTGCTCCTTACTGTGAGTACTGAAGGCAGAGTGCTGACAAACTCATGAGGATGTTGTCATTATTTTCTCTTACTTGGTTTTTCAGAGGATGCACATCAGGACCTGTTTATCAGGGTAGAGAGTAGATTGAAACTAGATCTATATTAGTGTAGATTTAGACTAGATCTAAGGAAGAAATGTTTGACCCTGAGGGTGTTGAGCCCCTGGCCCAGGCTGCCCAGAGAGGTGGTCGCTGCCCCATCCCTGGAACCATCCCAGGGGAGGTTGGCCGGGGCTCTGAGCACCCTGCTCTAGCTGCAGATGTCCCTGTCCCTGCAGGGGGTTGGACTGGATGATCTGTAAAGGTCCCTTCCCACCCAAACCACTCCATGATTCTAGGATCAGACATTGGGAACACACTACTTAAACCAGGCATTAGTATGTAATGCAAAATCTTGATTATTTGTCAAGTGAAACTGGCTTTTTTCCTGCTTCTTTTGTAAAATCATGAGGCTACACCTTCACAGGGAAGTTTAGGAGTTAGGCAGTCCCCATGCAGGATTCAGTGGGAATGAAATGCAGACGTCAGTGGTGTTACCCACGCTGCTGCTGCTCTGCAATGCTGGCAATCTGCAGTGGGAGGGCTGGAGGACGTTCCAAATTCAGATACTGTACCACATCCCCCTGCTCTCCACCCAAACACCACTTCTGCTGCTGCTGGTGGATGCTGCTCTGCACACCGAGCCAGCGGGGTGAGGGGTGCGTTGGGCAGGGTGATGGAGAGAGTGGTGGCTGTGTGGTTTAAGTGAGGAATCTGCATTTCAGGGTTCTGTACACAGCATGACATTAGATCTGCCTTCTTCCTTCTGCTAAATGGATTCTATGCCCATCTATCACCTCCTACATTCACACCCAGCTCATTCCATTTGCCTTTTCTTATTCTTCAGATATGCATTTTGCACCATCAAAAAAAGATGGAACACTGGACAAAAATGAATAAATATCTCAGTAAATCCCAGGAGTCTGACTCACATCCTTAAACCCAGGGGATGAAAGAGGAGAAGGAAACAGGGGTCAGATCTTCAGGTTATGGCAGTTGACACATATCAAGTTGGACATGCTCAGTTTTGCTCTTGTCTAAGTATTCGGGGATTTCTCTGCAGAAACCAGTGGAGTTTGGCTTAAGTAAAAATGGAAACAGTCTGTCTGAGTTATAAGTGGCACTTGCTGCCAGTGGAATGAAAATCATGAGAAAAAAAATCTTCTTACCATCAGGAGCCAGGAGTCGGTGGCACAGAGAGCAGAGAGTAGTGATGGCTCCATCATAAGACAGAAGCTGACCTACCAAGAGTTTACAGAACAATAATAACCCATTTCTTGTCATTTCCTAAAATCCCACCAGTTCTATTTATGGCAAATGCCCATCTCCCAGCCTCAACACCTCTGTTTATAGCTGCCCTCACAGACTACCCCTTATTAAATTTAAGATTCTCCTTTTTTATACACATTCCATAGAGAAAACAATATTTGAGGCTTGTTCTTGATGGTGTTTATCTGCAGGTAAGACACTGTGGCGTTTTCTAACAACACTGTCTCTTTCCAATTAGCAGTGCACCTCCAGGGCAGCTAAGAAACACTCTTATGCTCTGTACAGAAAATTTGATGGAAGCACTTTATTTTCAGTTTTAAGTGTACTGCATGTGGCAGGTTGTAAATCTGAGAAAGGGAGAAGAGAACAAATATAGAACTCATTCTGGATGTTTGGTTTTGGAAGTGCTGACTTGTGCAGTGTGAGGATGGTTTTGGGTCAGGATCAAGACAGCACTTGTGTCAGAGGCAGCACCACGCTGCCTGGAGCCTGGGCTTCTTCAGAGGGAAAAAACCCAAAGCAAACAAACCAAAGAAAAGTTGAGTTTCCAAGAGGTCTGTGAGGGTAACCTCTTCTTAGCCAATTAACAATATAGAAAACTGTGGGTGTTTTTTGGGGAGGGATTGGTGCAGACTGAGTGAGCCCATCCCAGGCACTCACGGGGTGCAGCTGGGAGTGGGTGGCACCAAGGGGGTGGCTCCCTGGGGTGGGCTTAAGCAGATGGGTCTGGGCAGGGTGGGTTTTGGCTGCTACCACTCAGGGTGGAAAGTTTGGTTCTCTGTTGTGAAGAATGGCACCGTGCTCTGCAGAGATCCAGGTACGGTGGCTGGTGCTTCTTGGGCAGCAGAACTGAGCCTGCTGCTGCTGGGGCTCTGCAGGGGTGACTGATGGGCATAACGAGCCCCCTGGCAGTGGTTAAGGGATGTCCTTGTTGCATTTAGGGAAATGTGAATTCCCCTTTACAGAATGAAAGAACAGCTCCTGGAGACTGATCAAGTGAGAAATCTCCAAAAGCTGCTGCTGTAAATATTTTAGAAAATGGGTCTAGAAAATACATGTTCCGATTGTGACAGAACTTCATGATATCAGAAACCAGTTGTTTATTTTTTTTTAAAAACAAAGGGAAATCCTCTTTAGTTGTGCTTCAGAGATTTCCCCTCATGTGAACATTTGCAGTCAGGAGCTCGAAGTCCATTCCCTACCATGTTGATTAATCATGAGCAGAAGGTGTTCAGCTAATTAAAGAATCGTTGCTGTTGAATGCCAGATCTGCCCTAGGAGCTGGAATGGATCTTGTTCCTTCTGCAGGGTGGTGTAACACAAATGCAGACACAGAGGTTGAAGGCTGTGCAGGGCTCTTTGCTCACATCACCCTCCCTGTGCAGGCACCTCATCCACCTGTGCTGCCAGTGGAGATGGAGGAGGAGGAGGAGGAGGGTCCCTGCTCCGTGCTTCAGCCTCTTCAAGCATCATGGGTGAGAAAAGATTTGCCTAATTGTTGGCAAGAAATGGGATTCATATTTGAGATTGTGATAAGGTTCTCTAGAAGTGATTCCTGCTTTC
>NW_008588919.1:41246-80727 GCF_000691845.1 Merops nubicus
CTCCACTAGCTCTTTGACCACCTGTGGTTTGGGTTGAACGTCCTGAGATGCTTGGGGAGGGTGTGCTGCTGCTTTGGGCAATGACATGTTCACCCCAAAGTGCCTTTCTGGAGTGAGGAGCGGCTGTGCTGAAGGTGATCCTGCAAAGAGACATGTGGACTCTTGGGGTGGAATAGTTGAGGTGCCAGTTTTGTTTCGTTTGGGTCCCCCTCTTAATTAGTTATGATTATGATTTTGGAATTTGTAATTACGGCATCTCCCAAGGCATAATGAATATCAGGAAAATAGATTATTATTTTATATGAGCAAAATAATACAAGTCACATTCTTGTTCTGGTGTTCAGGCAGTAAAGATCTTGTCCTAAAAACTTCTTGTGCATTTAGAAGTGGGTTATATTTTCTGCTGCTCTCTTTGATAATGTAACTAGATGCCTACCACCTGGATTTGTACAACCCTGCCGAATTTCAACAGCTTTCCAGCAGGCTCCACTAGGACTGTGCCAGCCCTCCCAAGCAGGGAGGGGTGCAATGCTAAACACCCCTCCAAAGAGCCAAAGCATCAAAGACAAGTAGAAATGGGGGCAACAGGGGTGGGAAAACACCAGATATAGGAACTACACTGTCACTCCTGGTTAAGCCATAGTGAAGTCAATAAGGCTTTTAAAAAAAAGAAGTGTTTTGTGGAAGGATTCTCAGTATCTTTGGTTTTTTTTTGCTGCCTGTGAGTTTCACAACTGAAGAGTTACAACAGTGGTACAGTTTGTCAGAGAAAACTAGATGAAAGGTTTGCCCACGTTGCTGCTAGATCTTTCTGCTGGAAAGGGATTTTTGAAGGAGGTTTTGATACTTTGGGAGGAGGGGCAGGGAATTGGATGTTCCTGCAGAGCAGGTAGGGAGGGGGCTGTGCCTCCTTCACATGATGCTCTTCAAGCTGTAAGGCTTCCACCCGACAGACTCTTGGGCACGTCTCAGCTTCATTACTTTCAAATCAATGAAAGTAATAATGGAAGAAAAATTAAAATGCTTGGGAGCAGTTGAAAGGTGAAGCCTTATGGCTGCTCTGACCTGGTGTGATCTGTGGTGGCTCACAGGGTGGGGCTGGGCTGGGTTATTTCATAGCCAGGCTGGACCCACTGGACTCCTCTGGGGCAGCAGACCGTGAATCACAATAGCAAAGTCCAATGCACAGTAAATTAAGAGTTCTAACTTACTTTAGGAAATAATACTTTGTTGTAGTGTATCTAAATACAAGTATAAGAGTATTATTCTAAAAGACAGTGTGGTGAAGTCATGTCTAAAATGGGGAAATTTTGGGGGAAAAGGTCACAGAAATGGTTCCATCCTATGTGGAGGTCTCTTCTGAGGCTGAAGCCCATACTGGCTTTCCACTAGTGTAGCTAAATTAATGGAGGGTATAAAAAGTCATGGACCCTGAGAAATGTAAGTGAGCCTCTGTTGTAGAAGCAGCTATTAGTAATAGCCTCTCCAGGAGAGTTTATTTTATGTTTTAGAAGTGGTTTTCATACCCACATGAGGTGCAGCTATGCTGTTATATTTGCATCCATGTGGGATGGCTTCTGTTTTTAAAAATGCTGACATTTCCAAGGCTCCAAAATGTTCAGGGTAGATGGAAACTCCATTTCAAAGGCTGATTTGAATTAATACTGTGATATGACCAAACATTTGCCTGCTACAGGAAGCATAATGTTTTGCCCAGTCTACAATGAAATACTTCAAAATGGCACAGATAAGGTTATCAGACACAAAAATTGAGCAAGAAGCTACTAAGAGAAAATCCAGCTGAGGAAGCCCACAAAGCTGCCTCTGGAGGGGAGGAAAAAAATCAACATTTAATCATTCCATAAAGTGAAACTGGCATTTTTCTGTAGTAGCACTGAACTGTGATTCTCACTTCTTAAGAGAAGGCAAAGCACACCCAGTCTGAGAGTCTGCCTGCTTTACTGAAAACATTTGTTGTTCAGAAGCTCTAGTTAATGCAGAGCTGTTAATTGTCTGACCATTAAATTACTTGGCTTCTACTTAGTCCCCACTGGGGACTAATTCTAAATTCAATTAGCACAGAATTTAAAGCGATAGAGTTGAGGGATTCTAGAAAGCTTCAGAGATATGAAATCCTGTTTGAGAAGATGCAGTCAGGAAAGGGAAGCTTTTAATCTCTGTTTCAAGGTTTTAAACGAGGAGACATTCCAAAAGAGAAATTAGATTCCCTTTGAATGCACCTGCACAGATGAGATTCCTTTTTGTTAATGGGCTGTAATTTCTAATTATCTTGTTATTCCAGACAAACTACTAACCAGCCACAATTTGAACCAACCAATGAAACTTTTAGGAATTAAAAAGTTATTTGTAAGTTCACACATTGTTGAATTCTTTAGGTACTGGCTAAGACATCCAAGTGCCTCTTGCATCATCTCACTCAATCAGAAGCAAGAGAGATGAGAAGCCCCACAAGGTGCCCTGATTTCCAGAGTGCTTTTGCAACTGCAAGAGCTGTAGGCAAGCACTCAGAAGTCGGTGAGGAGACTGACTGTGTTCCTCTCACTGCACACAAATGCAGCTGTCTCTTATTTGAAACTGCTGGTGGGCTTGTGGAGGTGAAGGATAGGTTTGCAAAGTGAAATTTGGCTCAGGCTGATCTCACTTGGGCAGAATACTTGGCAGCAGCACCACTCAGCTCTCCCTGACTCCTCGCATGTCTGCCCTGCAGCTGCAGCAGTGATAATAGTATTTAGATACTCAACCTAAGAGTGAAATTGTATTTTTAAGGTTTCTTAACAAAAAATTCACACAGTGAACAGCTGTCCTTTTGGTAGAAGAGCAGATGAACCAGACCTCATACAGGTTTTGAGTTGTGTGCCAGGCTTCTCACAAGGCCACTGGAGTGACATGGGAGATGTGTGACACACAGAATGACAAACACGTTGTGTGTGAGGAGAGCAGGCACTGGAGGTGCAACACCCTCCTCGGGAGGAAAAGGTTCTGCTGGAGGGAGCACCTGCAGCTAAACCTCACTCTGGAACCCCTAGGAGGAACCACATTGCTCTTGTGCACCCCTGCCTTGAGGACACTTTGTGCACCTTGTGTCTGGCTTCTAATGGGATTTTCCAGGGCTCGTAAAAGCTTTAGGGGCTCTGCTCTCCGTGGGGATTGGCTGCTTGGACTTTTTTAAAGTTGCATTTTGGCCAGGTATCGCTGCTATCCTGTTCTACAGGAGGTCAAGTTTTGTTATTTAGAGAGCTCTGGAGACATGCTCAGAGCCTTGCATCCCCTCTCTGGGGTAGGTTGTGCAGAGCTGTGAATGCTGTTGGGGAGCAGTGCCCGCTGCCCTGAGCATCCTGTGCCAGGAGGACGGCAGACCGTGACCGTGCCCGTGCCCAGCTCCCTGCCACCCTTCCTCCCTACCTGTTACTATACTGTCTGAAGCACACAGCCAAAGGTAGGAGTAATTCTGCGAGCTGCTGGCTTTGTTTGTGTGGAGCTGTGCCTTCCCTGGGAAGGGAGAAGGAGCCAGGAGCCTTTCTCCTGCAGCAGCAGCTCCTCTGTGGGGAGCAGGTGGCTGAGTGAACGGGTTGGTGTAAAGCACCCAAACCATCCACCTGCCAACCACTGCACGGGTACCAGGGAGCCCATCAGCTGGACCTCAGTGCATGGACTCATTTCATCTACCTGCTACTCTTGCATGGCTTTGAATACTTAAGTTTTAGGGTAAATGCTGATACAGATCAAGGGTTTGCTCAGAACTGTCTGTGGCTGAACGCGTGAGCGGGTTCCCTCCTGCCCACAGCCCTGGCACACGTCTTGGGGCAGCTCCCAGAGCTGTGCAGCAGCAGGCAGGGCCTGGAAGGTGTTTGCTGAGTTGGTGGAAACGTTCCTGCTGCATTTCCCATGGGAGCCAAGGTGCTGGTGAGCAGATGTGGCAAGGAGAGACTGGCCAGCACCAGGGGGACACGGGGCAGGTGGGTGCCAGGAGGCCTTCGCCTGCACCCCTCGTGTCTGGACTGAAACTCAACCATGGGTTGGGGAACCCGAGTTCTGCACCTCTGGGGGAAGCCCCTGGTGCTGCCTGGGCCCTGGGGAAGTGGCACAGCAGGAGGGGTCTGAGGGATTTGTGCCCAGGCTCCGGGCGGTGGTGATGCCTCAAAGGCTGGTTGTGGTGCTGGGGTCCCGGGTGGTGGAGGGAGCTGAGACCTGCTGTGTGTGCATTGCCACCACAGAATGAGCTAAAAAGGATAAAAATGGAAGGATTCCAAGTAGGTGGATGCTCGTGACTTTCCTTGGATAGAGCCCACGGCTGCTCCAAATCTTTATCCCTTAGTAAAGCGAAGGTTGTGGTGCCTGCACAGCCCCCTCCTTGCCGAGCTCCTTGTGGGCATGTGCTCTTTGGATGGTTCATTCTCCTTCATTTCTCTGTTCCATATTACTTGAAGCATCCACTTTTTTCTGTTTTGATGTCTGTGTACGTTTTGGGGAATAGAATCCTGGTTAAAAACCAGTACTTTATATTGTTTTAAAAATGAACGAAACAATGAAACACTAAACAGCTAAATAAATATGATTGCATTTAAAACTTTTTAAAGGATGCCAGCTTTATTTTCCTGCACTTTTCTGGCACCAATCCATTCAGAAACAATGCTTGCCAACTCATCTTAATTTTGGATAATTACATTTTTGTGATTTCTAATTTGCTAATCTATAGCAATTCTCTCACGATTTTTAAAAGGCAGAAGGGGGGGAGTAAGGAAAGCTGATTTGTGATCAGAGTTCTCCCTTCTATAATTAACTGCATCTGAAAAGCCATAATTGATGCCTATATAGCTTCCCAATAGCATCTCCTGAATTGGAACATGCAGCATTGTATCCTGTGCTCGCTGCTCTGAGGAGATTGATTTGTGAGGCACTATCAATCTGTTGCTAAGCAGTTAGTGACGGCACACAGCAAAGTCCTCAAGGACAATACAGAACAGCCAGAATGTTTTTCTCGGTATCAAACCCTTTTTTCCCCCGTCTCCTGAAATATTACATCAGTTTCTCCTTAATCAAAGTATAAAAAATGTTGCCAAGGCAATGCCACATTTATTGCCACAAATCGCAGCAGACGGACTCGTGCTGGGAACCACAAATTTTGGGACTCTCAGGCCAGGCAACAGAGGTGTGATGTGTTTGGTTCTCGTTGGCATCTTTGTTTTCAACTCGGCTGGTTTTGCAGCGTTGTTTGTTTGGCATCTTTTTCCACGTGTTTAGATGAGATTAGTGAAAAACAGTAGAAGAGTCAAAGTCAGTTCTTTAGCTCAACCTGGTGAATTTGGCTCTCCTGAGCTTTTTGGCTGAGACACGACAGCAGCTGTGGGTAGAGCTGAGCTCCTGGGCTGCAACACAAAGGCTAAAAGCTCCTGCCAGGGCTGGAGGGTGGCACAGTGCTTGGTGCCTGTGCCAGGAGCTCTGGAGTGGACAGCAGCAAAGCGTGTGCCCACCCTGCACCTCACCCACGTTCATTTTGGGAGAACCTTTGTATGAGCAGCAATTTCAGTTCTAAACTGAGCCTGGAAATAAAATCTCCCTTGTCCAGCCTGCTGTTCCTTTTAGGACGTGGGGGGAGAGACCAAGTGTTTACGTGTGTCTACAGCAGACATGCAATTCCTGCACACCAAAAAAAAACCCAAACAAATCAATGAGGCCATTAATCTGTATGCCATTAATCTGTGTTCATTTTATCTACGTACAGATGCAAATTGAAAACCAATCTTTAAAAAGGTGTCCTAAACAATTAAGTCAGATAAGGAAGCAAATACTAAATTCTGTGCTTGCCTGTTCTACTTTGCAATGAGATTTTAATAAAGAGGCAGGGAAGAATGCTGGCTGAGCTGGCACATCTGACATTTTGATAACCTCGTCAATAATACACTTATTTTATTGGCTTTAAGCAGCTGCAGAACTTTTCTTTATTGTTTAGCTGCCTGTTCATTCTATTCCTGTCTTGTTGATAATAGTAAAAAGATGATGAGTAACGATGGCAGATCAATAGGAAGGCATGTTTCTTCTTGTATGACCATGAACCCAGCTCTTCAATCACAGCCTAAAACTTCAGGCTTTTTCATCATAAATAGATGTGTGGGGGGAAAAAATGAGTTTGTAGTTGTCGACTCAAGCTTTTATGAATGTATTTGTTCTCAGGGTTTCTCTCTTCTGAACTAAGCTATGTTAAAGGCAAAGTACAACATTTATTTTAAGTGAGGGACAAGATTTTAAGCTTTGCTACAAGGTTCTGATGGATGGGTCACCACTAAGTGAACTTAGTGCTCGACCTTGTGACCACACAGCAGACTTTGCTGTTATGTTAAGAGGTTGTGCTGCTGTTCTGGCTGAGTCCAGAGAAGAGAGCTGAGGGTGAGCCTATGGTTAAAATAATTATAGCTGCAAGAGTCAAAACTAAAACTGAGCTTTAGAAACTAAACACTGCTGTCAGCAACACTTAATTTCCATCTGTGTCTTGAGTATGTGAAACTTCAGCTGTGACCATTTAAATTCAAAGTTCATAAGCAACCAACAGAGGATCTCAGCTTTTAGCAGCTTTTTTCCATAGCCATGTAAAAATGACACATACATTAAAATGTGTCACTTCAGAACAAGATTTTATTTGTTGCTTTAAAAATATTCTCTTCTTCCCTCTGAAAATAATTTTTCATCATAAAATTTCATCACAGACATCAAATGGGGCATTTTGACAAACTTGCTCATTTGCATGAGCAGGAAGGTGGCACTGAATTAAGCTGGGATCACTTTCCAGCTTCTTGCATCAGTCTGTGTCCCATCCACTGAGCTCTTCTCCTCATTGCTTTAGAAGCATCAGGATGTGTTTAACATCCACCTGCAGTGGGCAGGGATCTTGCACCACTGCCTTCCCTGCACTGAGGGGTCCTCTGGTCCACCCTGGCATCTCCCTGCTACTCCCAGACATTTCTGGTGCAATGGTTTTAAAGCTGTGATCAAGCAAAAATACATCTCATGCTGTTTCTGCAGAGATGCCACAAGAAACTTCAACAGGAATTCAGAGAAGGTCACAAAAAAATGAATAGTAAATGTCTCCTGCTAGCTAGAAAGTATATATTCACTGTATGAACCAAACTGCTCTTCCCTGGTTGAAACCATTAAGCTGCTGCAGCCACAGGCGTGGAGGGTGACGTGAAGGGGCTGGGTCTGCCCAGGAGCCATGTGGAGCAGCAGCTCTGGCAGGAAAAGCCTCCCTGGCTTCAGGTGCAGTCAGAGCTGAGGCTCTTTGTTTACAGGGAGGAAGCAGCAGCACTCCAGTGCTTGCCTGGCTTGCAAGTGTGGAGGTGGGTGCTCAGAAGAGCTCCAGGCACAGACTCAGACCAGGGGATGAGGAGCTGCTGAGGCTCCTGAGGCTTCTGAAACCACCTGCCTGCACTGCTCCTTGCAGTCCTCTCCCCTCTGTCATCTGGGCATCCTTTGCACGCTCGTGGGCTGATAACTATCATCATTCCCTGGGTGGGACTGGGGACCTCCTGTGGGGATGGTCGTGGGGACTCAGTCTGTCCTGTGCCCATCACCTGGCCAGGACTTTGGTGCTGCACTGGTGCCTCTCTGGCTTCTAGTGTCTTCAAGTTTAAAACAATGTTTAAAAAATCTAGAAGCAATGTCAGGAATGACTAAGAAAAATAATGCAAAGTCTGGCACACTCCTGAAGACTCTCTTTAGGAACAAAGGCAAGAGACCCACTGATAGCTGGAAGCTGAAGCTGGCAAAAGTGAATGAGGTAAAACAGATTTTTAATCGTTCCTTTAGAAAACTTGCAATGTGCCATTGGACCAATTCCCTTTCTAGGAAAAGACCCAGCTCTCCCTGCAGCCAGGAGCCAGACAGGCAGTGCCAGGCACGAGGTCTCCCTGCACAGCACAGGGCAGGACCTGGCGCCCTGTATGGGAGCTGGGTGTGTATTTAATATTAGTTCTTAGGCAAACTCTTGCTGTGTGAGGTGGTTGTTCCCACCCCAGGTTAATGCAGAGCGTGGCTTGGAGCTGCTTCTGTGACCACTGGTAGCTCTGCATGGGCAGCTACCAGTGTTGGCAGAGTTGCACCAGCACTACCACGAGCCTCCTCTAACCAAGTGCCTTGTCACTTAAGGGACTGAGCTTCCCCTGGTACCACCTGAAATCAACTCCTTTCTGAGAAAAGAAGATAATCAGAATGCATCCCCAAAAGAACATCATCTTTCAGCTCATCCCTGCAGGACCTTTTTTTTTTTCCCTACTGTTTGTATGTAATTAGAAACTAAAATAACAAAAAGCTTTTTGTACATAAATTGATATGTTTAGCTTCAAAACCACATTTGAGTAAGATTAAAAGGGACTGAAAAGACTAAAACACATTCACCTGGTATGGAATAAGACCAGAATTTACTCAATGGGAGACAGAAACCAACTGCTCCAACCTACAGTACTGGACCCACAGGAATTCAGCGATTTGGAAAGAGTCTTCTGGTCTCTAACCTATGAAACTTGAGCTCTGTTGTTCTAATGTTACAAATTTGCTCTATTTTCCTCCTCCTGTAATACCGGGTTAATCATTTTTCCCTGTTTTTATTTCACTGAATTCATTCTGAGTATTTTTCCACGGTTATTTAATATTTGCTGGTCAGACAGCAGCAGCTCTGCTTGTAGGTGAAAAAAACTCCTGTTGTGCTGCCAAAAGAAGAAATATAAGCCAGACTGCTTGTGTTAATATTTGCATTTGAAAGTACAAAACTGAGTTTTCTCTAGTACTAGACACTTCTCTCGTAGTAAAAGTGCCCGAGGAAAACGTTTGCTGGGTAGAGGGGAGGATGCAAAAATACCCATGGAAAATACCACTTATTGCATGATATTTTCAAAATACAGAGTACTTGGAAATGTCAACGATCTGCTTAGCAGCTAGAAGTTATGCTATGGTCCCATCCCCTAGAACAATTTCCTATTTGAACTCCCATGTCCAGCTTTTGAGAAGCAATAACCAGACTCTATAATGCCTTTGGGGACATTCTAGGTTGGTTGGGTAAAGCTTTTTGTTCCTGACCCTTGCAGGTTGATGAGCTTTGGTGCTTTTGCAGACTGTCTGGGTTTGAACGTGGCAGAAGGTGGCCTTCAGCAAGAAGAATGTCTATTATTCTCTTTTCTGGACTTAGATTTTCTTTAAAGGATGACACAGGACTATTCTTGTATTCAATTTTTCCCCCAGGAAGAGATGTATATTTTATTTTATATCTAAAATTGGCCCACTTACTCTTGAGGAAGCTTTTTAACAAGCTGAATGCTGTAGAAAACATGTACCAGGGGACAGAGAATGCTCCTGCAGGCACAGCACTGTGGGGCTGAGCTGTGGGAAAGGGGACTGAGCAGGAGGAGGTGATGCCTCCTGGCAGGGGTTCAGAGGGGCTCTGCCACAGAACCAAACCATCCCCTCTCTAGGACTTTCTGTTGGTGGGACAGAATTGGGGCAAACAAAGGTGTTTCTGTGCTGCACTGAGAGTCCCATTGGACATCTCAACGAGGAGCCCCTTTGCCACCTTCCTGGGAGGAGCCAGCTGGTGGAGAGGGCAGGGCTTCTGCTGGTTCCCCATCCCACCTAGCAAACAAATAAGCAATCCTTGGCAGTGTCTGAGGTGTTGGAGAAGGAAGAAACGTGGATGTTGCTTAGTGAAACCCATCCTGCTGGACGGTGGCTGGGTAAAGCTTGTTGCATCCCAAAGAATCAGTACTTGCTCCCTTATCTGCCTTTTCCTGGGCTTTTAGCTGGGCTGCACACTTCCTCAGCCTTCCTTTTGGAGCCACCAAATCTCAGAGCCTGGCTTTGAAAGATGTAAATTTGTACACAACAGCAACTGGCTGCTCCAAGTCTCATGTTGGTACTTGTTTTTCTCAACAAAATGATAATACTCCTGAGTGGTGATGATGGTTTTTGCATGTCAAATTCCCTTAAATATCTTGCTGCTATTAAGGCATCTGTAGAAATAAGGACTAGAGGGCTGTCGGAGAAGCTTTTCCCCTCTCCAGTCTCCTGGTCTCATCCATGCAGAAGGTGTGAGGGACCTGCCTGGGGAACAGCCCATCCCAGACCTGCACCAGGAGTCCCTATCCTAGGGTGAGAAGTTGGGGTGCATGGGGACGGGCTCTGGGGCAGCATCACACGTGAGGGCTTTTGGCCACTTCCTCTTTCCAAAGCTTCAACCTTTTGGAAAGCTTTGGGGTGTGCCTGTAGGAATATAAACTGGTACTGGAGATGGTGCCAGTAGATGGCACTACAGAATACACAGCCTGTTATCTGGGTCTTGGAGGACCTGGTGCTCTAGAAGGAAAGTGGTTTTCCCTGGCAGGTCTCTACTTGCTCCTGTGAGGGGCTCTGGAAGGATACAGGCTGTGCTGTGCATTGGTCCCACCATACCCAAAAGCCTTGTGAGACGTGGGGCCCGAGGTGTCCTCGGCTGTTCCAAAGCCAGAGGTGATGTGCAGTGGTGCTCGTGGTCCAGCCACTGTGCCACGAGATGCTGATGTAACCTCCTCCACCCTGGAACCCCCAAGTACCCACAGGTAGTGATGCTGAAGTGATTTTCAGCAACAGGGGAAGAAAATATATCATTTATTTGTCAGAGGGTTTGGAGTGATCAAAGGGCAACTTTAAATGGAGACCAGGGCAAAAGCTACTGCATCTGTTTGGCATCCTTGCTGCAGGGGGTTGGACCAGAAGACCTTTAAAGGTCTCTTCCAACCCAAAGCTTTCTGTGACTCTATAAGAAATAAGGTGAGATAATTCCCAAGCCATCTCTAAATCCCTCATAATTTGCCCTAAGTGTTTATCATTTGGACTAGTAACTTATTAATTGTTGCATGATTTGATGAATTCCATATTCTTTTTTTTTAAAAAATGTAACTTATTTGACAAATATTCTTTTGTTGCTAATCTTGCACTATGTCACAATAACTAGAGGAAGAGACTTGCAGGGTGAGACTGTGCTCTGAGCTGCATTGATTTAGTGATTAGCATCATGTTCATCTTGAATTTTGTAATTCATACTCATTAATGTGAAAATGTTCTTGCAGTTTTCTTCACAGGGTAGTTTTAAGGCAGCTTCTATTCATCTCAGGGGATCTGAGAGCAATTGTCTCCTGCAAGGCACTAAACACGGAGGGGGCAGCCTGAGAATCCCTAAATGGTATTGAAAACATGGAATTTATCACTTGTTCAGATCCTTGATTAAAAGAGTATTTATCTGGCTTACTTCAACAGTTTAGGGAATTGGACAAAATCACTATTAACAAAAAAATATAAAAAAAAATCCCCTTCTATCAGCTCTCTCTGCACTGCCTGATTGTTGTTGTTGGCAAACAACGGGTGTGGTCCCAATTCTGGTGGCACCTGCTTTAGTTATTGGCTGCCCCAGTCCCACTGGTGTAAGGAAGATGATCTCTGGTTTACAGCACTTCACACCCTGTTTGATTTCCAAGTACTGTTTGATTTCCTTGCGTAGTTTTGGTGGTTTTAATCCCAAAGTGATCCTCATTATACATGTGCATTACTATCTGTATCCGTGGTACCACACATCCCCTTTGCCATCCTCTAAAATTCAGAGCACTGTGGTTGGCTCCACGTCCACCCTGCTGGAGTGAAGGCTCTTTGCTTTGGATGCTGTGGGCAGGACTGTCCCCCTCGGGGAGCTTTGGGGTTCACCCAAAGTGCTGGTGGAAATGGTGGGAAGGGTTGTGTGTGCTTGGTTTTGGAGATTATTATTGCTGTTGAGCCTGGGCTAGTGGCCTCCAGGAAGGACCTAGGGCAAGGGGACCTGCTAGTCCTCCCTCAGAGCGGGCTGCTGAGAGAAGAGGCTCTGACACGGGTCAGTGTGTGCAGGGCAGCCTCTGGTGCTCAGGCAGGGAGGGGAGCCCTGCCCAGGGCTCTGGGGCCTTGCTCCCCCCTCGCTGGGTCAGGCAGGAGCACAGATTCCTCCTTGCTCATAGCCATAAATTGCTCTCCTGGAGCAAATGGAAAAGCTCAGGTGCAAAGGTGTGCCAGGTTTTTTTGTCTCCCAGATAAAGGGCTGACCTTCATTAATTCACACCCTGAGTTTGGAGAAATAATCTCAACTTACTTTGCTCTCCTAGCCCAGACCTTTTTTTTTGGGCCAGGACATAGTCTCATCTGACCAAACAGTAACCCAACAAGCTACACAATATTCTAGAATGTGAAACTTATTTCTTTTGTGTGTTAATTGTAAGCAAAACAGCAATTTGATCCACTGGACTCTTTCATTTCTTAGATGAGCACTGGCCTCAGTCACACAGTTCTGTTTAGGTTTTGCACTGAGCATCCGTGAACGTTTTTCCCTATAATCTCAATTTATTTTGCTCTCCTATCCAAGACTTTTTTTTCAGGCCAGGCCATAGTCTCATCTGACCAAACAGTAACCCAACAAGCTACACAATATTCTAGAATGTGAAACTTATTTCTTTTGTGTGTTAATTGTAAGCAAAACAGCAATTTGATCCACTGACTCTTTCATTTCTTAGATGAGCACTGGCCTCAGTCACACAGTTCTGTTTAGGTTTTGCACTGAGCATCCGTGAACGTTTTTCCCTAGTGGAGCAGTTTCTTACAAATGAAATATTTAATTTGTTTATACAGATCCCTTTTAATGTAATCAGGTTCTCCATTCAAGACAGCAGATCTGATGGAGCACCCCATTTCAGCGAGGGCAATTTAGGCTAGACATCAGGAAAACCTTGCTGATGATTACACTAGTGAGGCACTGCTAGAGGCTGCCAGGAGAGCTTAAGGAAACTCCATCACGGGAAGTCTTTAAGAATAAGTTTGGCAGCTATTATCAAGAATGATTTAGCTATAATTGATCTCAACTTGGAGCAAGAGAATGGACCGAATGATTTCTTCTTTCTTGTTTTGCACAATTTCCAAGAAATGCTAAAAAAAAAAAAGAGTTGAATTTAGATGGTTCAGTGTTACCAAATGTTCCTTCCCTTCTTTCTAAGGGAATTTTTTACTGAATTTCAACTGAATGTACAAATAGTTGAGCACGCTTTGTAATTCATCACATGTCAAGCTCTAAACCTCTTGAGAATGTAGCTCCACCTCCCCAAATATTTAAATATTTTTCCTTCTCCTCCTGTTGTCTAATAGATTTGTTGTATTGTAATCAGCCACCTTGACTTGCTGCTTCTCTGCTGATGCCAAAACCGAGGCAACGACCGAGGAGCAGAGCTGCAGCCGCCTTGCAGAGCAAGGCTGAGCCAAGCCTTTTATTTCCACAAATAAGAATTAGAACAGAAAGCATTTTTAGCAAATATTATTCAACTGAACTTAAAGGAAGAGCTGAGCATTCCGAAAATGACTCATTGTGCAGGCGAGGAGCATGCACAGCCTTGAAATGTTGTCTTGAGGGCTCTTCGGTTAAATACATGAGTGAACTGACTAACAGCAAAACTGATGCAGAATGCTGATGGTATCTCTGACCTTTATAACCTTGATGAAATTAATAATTTGTGCATTTTCTATTTTAAAAAGGCAATAATATTAGTCATTCTTTGTTTGCTTCTCCAAACTCAATAAAGACACATATACAAGCAACTGTATATGGTCAGAATCAGGACTTCAGCCTTGTGCATTCAGATGCATCCAGCAGAAGATGTTGTAAAATGTGCAGATTGCTTCCTGTGTCTCTTCCTGCAGTCATGGATAGAAGAGAGACAGTGGTTTGAAAATAACTGCCTTTCACACCTAAAATTCACAGACACAGGCATTCTGACTGTCCAGAAAAACCAAATAACCCCCAGTCAGAACAAATAGTGTGTGCCTCCTCTTCAACATGTTTATCGCTCCTTCTAGACGTTTTCCTTTGGCTTGTTCAAGCTGAAATATTCCTGTTCAGAAGCAAAATAGGTTTACCCTGCCAGCAGGGACAAACACATGTAGCCTCCATCACAAGTCCTGTCAGTGGCCCAGTGCTACCCAGACACCATCTCTTGCAGAAACAGGACACTGAGTTGTCCAACACACTGGGCAACTCTTCTGGAGAGCTGCCCACCTAGCACAGAACTGCTCATTAGCAGCATCTCTTCTGTGATGGTAGAGCTGGTGGTGATGGATGCATTCCAGGTCAGAGGAATAGGAGCTGTGCCTGGTGAAAAGCCAAAGTTTGGGTCGGTGCATGCGTGGAAGTGGGAGACTTTGGGTGTGATTTGTTTGAAGGAGGTCATGTAGCTGTGGAAAAGGGGTTTGCTCATGGTGAGCGTTTGGCTGGAGAGGAGGTGGTGGCCTTCTGGTGGCAGTCCTGCTCAATGAAGGCTTTGCAAGCCTGAGACAATAACCAGTGAAATCTGCAATACTTATAACAAATATACACCAGTTAATGTTTCCTGATAGAGGGGGGCCAAAGCTTGAGTTACTTTCCAAATCCCTGTGACTTTGCAGGTTGGAATTAAAACAGAATATGCAAACCACACCACTGATTTTTGGCTTGACGATGTGAAAAACTTGCCTGATGAGTTTTTGCCAAATAAAACCACCCCGGGTTTGATTTCTCAGCAGCTTTTCCAGGCAAGGATACTTTTCAGAAAATGAAATCCATTGACTTAGGCCAGGCCAAGAAATGAGGGAAGAGTGCATAAAGTCTATAACCATGTAAGTGAAAACATTTAAATCCTCCCCTATAGAAGTTCACTGAACCCAGCAGACCTCACTCTTTGACACTCATGAACTTGAGCCTTGCTGCTCCCACCTGATCTTGGCTGCATTTCCCACCTCAGAGCTACCTCTCCATCCTGACAGTGCAAAACACCTGAATGGGTCAGTAAAATTTGATGTGTAAAAACATTTTTCTCAATTTTTTTTTAGTGAATGGCTCTGTCCAGTATGTAATTGCTCTCCCTACCTTGCCACAGGGAGTAGGAGCACCAATACTTGGTACTTAAAAGATCAGACTTTCCAAAATGCTTCATCTCCATGAAGTCCTGTGATATACAGCTGCCTTCAGACCCTGCTCTCCTCCACTCACCTCCCAACACAGGTTAAGCACAGGGAGTCTTTGTAGAGAAGAGCCTTGTTTGATGAGGAAGCAGCAGCTCTTTTCATTTCCAATACAGATCTTTTATACAGTATTTCTGGCCAAATCAGCTGGAGCCAGGCACTTCAGTGCTCCACCCACCCAGCCTCAGAGCCCTTGAGGGTCCAGCCTGTGAGAAGGCTAAAGAATCAGCATCTCCCATTATTTCTAACTCATTATTTGTGCACAAGCAGCTTGCACTTCACCATCTGCTCTGAGAGCATCTGCACCCTTGCACAAGCAGCAGAGGTGCATGAAGAGCTGAGGCTTGAAGGCATCAGGCACGTTGCCCAGTCCCTCCTCTTTCTGGCTTGCTTAAACCTCTTTTAAAGACACCGGAAAGATAAGGCTGCTGCTTCTGAAGCTCTGTTTGCCTTCAAACTGGAAATACAAGTAGGAGAGGTCTGCGGTTGGGTCACTGAGGTAGCATTCTGCTTCTGGCTGTGGGAAAGCATAAGTGGGGATGGCTCTATAAAGCTTGGCAGCCATGCATTAAATGTGTTTCAGAATTTAGCTTCAGCTACTGTTTGTCTTCCCAGATGCAAAAAAAAACTTAATCGTGTTTAAAAAATTAATCTCCCATTATGTTTTCTTAGACTCCTCCCTGCAATTTAAGTCTTTTTTTCCCCTTTTCTCAAGGTAAAATGCTCCAAAGGAAAAGAGCAAGGAATGCCCTAGAAGCTGATGACGTGTCAGTGCCTTGCCTCTCGTGAGATGGATGTGCTAGGGCTCTGGCATCACAGAATAGCTAAAGGCAGTCAGATATGGTGAAAGAAATTATGAAACCAGATGTAAGGTTGATTGAAACCACTTCTACTGATTCATACTTTTAATGTATTTCTCGGTCCTGGTATTTCATTGCTACATATTTCCCCCCTGGAATTCATTATGCTCTGTGTGACATCTCAGCTAGCAGCTGTGGAAAGGATTGTGTGATCAGTAAACCCCATAACTTTAGGTGAGAAATGGGCAGGAGGAACAAAGAAAGTATTTAATGTGCCATTTTCTGTCCTCACATACATCATATTAGTGTGGAGGGAAGGAATGAAACTCCACAGAATCATGGAATAATTTTGTTTGTGAGGGACTTCCAGAGGTCTCAAGTCCATCCTCCTGCTCCAGTGAGATCTCCTTGCTCTGCTCAAGGTCTTGCCCAAAGCCCATCTTCACCTGCAGTGTCTGGGAGCTGCTGTCAGCTCCTTGAGACAGCCAGGGCTCCTCTCTGCAGGCTGAAGACACACCTACAAAATGCAACCTTTTAACCATTTCAACCTCTCTGAAAGTGGTGACTATCCCCTCTGACTGTAAACACAGCTCATGAGCAGCTGACTTTGCTGTATGCCAGAGCTACCTGCAATTGCTGCCACACTCAGCAAGCGTGCATCTTTCTGTCCATGTGCCCCACGTCCAGCAGAAGGGCTGCTCAGCTTTTCTGCTCAGCTTTTCTGCTCAGCTTTTCTGCTCAGCTTTTCTGCTCAGCTTTTCTGCTCCATGCAGGGACGTGGTCACTGCTCCCCAGGACAGGCCAGGACGCTCACAGGGGACCAAAGGGAAGCTGTGGAAAAGTGCTGAGCTAGTTCTTCCCCACCTTCTAGGGACTGAGCTGCACAGCCAGGCAGCATCCTGCTGAGATTCACTGCTCTATGGCTTAGCTTGGCTGGAAGCTTCGTGAGCCTGAGCGAGGTTTGGGTTTGTGATCATATCCAAAGCTGGAGATGTTTTGCCAGGGTTTTGCTATGAAAATTGCTCACGGCTCCATTGACTGGCTGTGCTGCCTCTGCAGCATCAATTCTATCCCTGGCTGACACCTTTGATTTTGGAAGTTGTCTCCATTTTCCAGAGAAAAGTATGTACATTAGCTATTTTTGGATAGCATCTATTTAATCTCCTGCAAGAAATGGAGCAATTCACTTGTTCCTTATTTCCAGAGCCATTACATTTCTCTTGGTGACAGCTCCAAGGAACAGAAATCCTTAACTTGTTTAATATCTTCGTTTGGGTGATTGAAAGACACCAAACCAAAGATCTGCTTCTGTACTACCGTGAGGAAAATAGCGTGCAGCACCATCTAGGTAAAGCAGCTTCTCTTTCATTGTGGGTAAAAGGGAATGTTAAAAAGGAACCTGGTTTTGGATGGAAGCCAAATTAAAATGCTACTGACTGTTCATCATTTTCTCTGGTCATCTTTTTAGTAGATGCTTAGCTGAGGTTTAACCGTAGTCTTTGCACCATGTAAAGTGTATTTAGACTCTTTGCTTGAGTGAAAAATGAATTATCTGTGCCAGTTCTGAAGTGTGCAGGGAGAAATTTGGGACAGTCAGAGTGGCTGCCAATGGAAATAACCAATGGAAGGTTTGACTGTTTAATTGAAAACACATAACGTGGAGGCACATATCGTGAGTTCCTTGTGATGGAAGAGTGACCGAAAGGCAGCGGGGACTTCAGACAGGCTGAACACAGCCTGGGGGATTCTGAGACTTGCTCCATACACGTGTCCTAGTGTGGGCTGAGCTGCCTGCAAATTATAGAAGTGATCAATATTGCTAATAGCTGGAGGGGCCTCTCTCTCCAATCAGAAAACACAAACCTTGCTGGAGTGCTCCATGCTCATCAGCATGCAGCTCAACAACAGTTTTCCTGAAGTTCTGACGTGTTTGCAAATTTGCTGAAAGAGTAATTAAGCCCAAAAATGGAAGTGAGAGGGTCCACCAGCAGCTGTCCCTGGAGGGTGGGCTGGGTGTGGGACACGTGCTGCCCGTGGGCAGGGCTGGGGGAACACCCTGTTCCCATGTGGGGAGAATCTCCTCACCCCCCGTCGTGCCTCTGGGCTCAGGCGAAGTGCAGGGAACTCCAGACGAGGTGAAAGCAGCAGCAGTCAGGATCTGGAGCAGGGTCCAAGGTAAATAACACCGTGAAGAACACAGGGTCATGCCACTGGAGCAGTGTGAAAACACCAGCTCTGTTACAGGCTGCATCCTGATGAAGTAACTCTAATGAGGAGACTGACAGCTGAGGCACAGGTTAATGCTGTTTGACCTGGTACAAATTAAACCATTTGTTCATGTAGAGTACAGGTTCACACGGAGAAAAAAGGCTGCAGTGTTTAGCCAGCAGGTTTTGGTTGGTTAGGTGAGTTTCTTTGGTCAATGGCAGCTATTCCAAAAACCGACAGAGAGCCCACGAGGAGTCCTGTGGTAGCTGTTGTGGTGCAGACTCAGCCCTGACTCAGCTGGTGGGTCCCACAAAGCCATGCTGGTGGGTCCCACAAAGCCATGCTGGTGGGTCCCACAAAGCCATGCTGGTGGGTCCCACAAAGCCATGCCATACGGGTGGGCCCCACAAAGCCAGGCTGGTGGCTGCAGGATACCTCGAGGCCTCTCCAGGCTGGTGGTCCCATGAGGGTGCAGAGAGTGGACTGGGCTGGGGTGGCCCACGGCTTCCCCAGCTATCAGAACACCTTGGCAAGTCCTTCTCTGGTCCAGGACCCTTGGTAAAAGAGGCAGCCTTGTCTTTAACCTTTGCTACCTGGTGGGCAGTTAAAGGACCTCTTCACACCCATTTGTCTTCTGCCTTCCAAGGCACATGCCTCAGATCACGCACGCAGCCCGCAAGCTCCCCGTGGGCTTGTTTGCTTTGGCTTTGCTCCCTCTTCTGCTGCACTTTGCAGCAGAGCAAGGTGTGTGCAGATGCACAGAAAGGTCACCCAACAACAAAACAATTATTGTTTGAGAGTTTTGATAGCAAATCTTTTCTTCTTGCTGGCCTCAACAGCTATAGGATGGAAAAACACCACGGAACGTTCTATCATGGCTTAGACAGTGACATTGTCTATTCAAAACCGTGCTCTGGTGAGGAGCCACAGGAGAGGACACCAACTGCCATTGTTTGGGGAGGGAAATGAGGAGATGTTGAATAACCTCTGAATTTCTAAGTCTAGCTATAGTTGGCAGAAAAGAGTGGAAAGCATTGATAAAATAGATTTGTCTCTCTGGTATCTTTCTTTCCAAACTAAAAGGCTGCTAGAAACCTCAGCACCATTCTGTGTCTTCAAAAACTGGATGTGTCAGGACAAACATGAAATTGGGGGATGTATGGGAGCAATCTCACTGAGTGTAGTCTGTAGCCTGGGCAGCAAACCTGCAAAAAATATTGAATAACCATGATTTAAAATTCTTACAGAGAAAGGGGAGTAGGGCTGGTGGGGTTTTTTTGTTTGTTTTTTTTTCCTCTGACTCCTTTTCTTTCTCTCTCCACCACACACAGCCACAAGCACACACACACAGGGGCATGTTTTTCCATTTTTCTAATTTACTCTAAATCAGTCTGATTTAATAGAAGCACTAAAAACAAATAAAACTGCCATTTCTGCCTGGTATTTAACAGCCTGTCGGTGTGACAGGCAGCTGACACCAGTGCTGTACAGAAACAGCTACCGGTGGGAAATCATCAGCTGTGTGTTCTCTATGGTTACCCACAACAGAGGGGTTGGGAGATAAAACACGTCATGCCAGAGGAGCAACTCATTACCTCAGCATCACAGGAAATACACCTCAGGTTTTTTTAAAACCAAGACAAATATTCACACTGAACTGTTCACCTGCCTTTGCCTTTCAGTCGCATCACTCCACGCTCCCCTTGCCACTGCCTGGGCAGCAGGTTGCCCCTCTCCTACCTCGCCCCTCTCTGTGCTGCTTTCCCAAAGTCTCTTCCCTCCCCACCAGAGTGAACTGGGGCTGTCATCTCCCTTGGGCAGCACCGACTGCTTTGGATCCAAATTTCCAGCTGGTGATGTATTGCTGAATTTTGGTGATGCCTGAAGCTTGCGCCTGCCAAAATGACTTTCCCCTTACGGAGATGTGCTTCGTATTTTAGGAGCATGGCTTTTGTTTTGCTCACGTTGGCAAAGAAAATGACAGTGTTAAGGGAAACCAGTGGGATTAGTCGTTTGGTGATGAAATGACAAGTGCCTTCAGAACCCAT
Source organism: Merops nubicus (assembly GCF_000691845.1). Taxonomy (NCBI): domain Eukaryota; kingdom Metazoa; phylum Chordata; class Aves; order Coraciiformes; family Meropidae; genus Merops; species Merops nubicus. Next base: position 61,342 of record NW_008588919.1, read on the forward strand.
CCGAGCAGGTTTTGTTGCTCCCGCAGCGAGCGTGTCACACCGCCAGGATGGGAGGTGACTAATCCTCCTTCAAAGGTGCTGCGGAGAGCATCTGACCTTCCTTAGCAACTCAGCAGTTTATCTTGTTAATCTCTGAATTACAGATCATCCTTTTTACCAGCCATAAATCCCAGTCGCTCCACAGGCCCTGTTAATTGGCCTTGTTCAGTGTGCTGTGAGGTGTGAAGCTGGATGCTTTGATCGTAGCAGTTTTGTAAACTGTAATTCTGGAGTTGCTCACTTCTTGTGTTCCAAATATTTATTATATTAGGTCAGCAGGATTGCCAGGCCCTAAGATAGTATCTACTTTTTATGTTCATATATCAACTCTTGTTTACTGTAGTTGGATACCATTCCCTGGGATTTCTGTCAGTGAAAAGTAACGCAAGGCAGAAAAGTCCTTTGTTGCCAAGGAATAATTCTGAAATTTTAGAGGAACAAGAAATTTAATGGTCTGAGTTTTGTAACTTGTGCTCCCTGTACAAAGCTACAACTTACATGAACAATTTACATCAAAACTGGACAAGCATCATACACTGCTTTACAAACACTTATAAAGGGCTTAGAAGATTTAAAGTTGGGGACCTGGCCTTCCCTTGGGATGGAAAAGGAGAGTAAATTCTGGCTAACTTTGGTGACATGACTTTTATTGTTGCTTCACTGCAGCTGCACCAGAGCAGTGTTAGTGAGGTTAGAACAGGTCCCTCCTCAAAGAATAAATTTGATAACACACACTTAAAAAGGCTGGTTTGTTGAGAAGTTTTTACATGGTCAGCCTGATCTTTAAGTGAAGAATTTTGGCCAGTGATATATACTAAATAAGTAGGAGAAAAAGCAGTGTTTTAAATGGGGATAATCTCCCCAGAAAGCAAGAAATCTGATTGACTCCTGTCTCGAGGACCATTATTTCTAGACCTCACCACAGTGCACAGGTGACATCATGTCACATAAAACCACAAAAAGACAGGCTTTTAGCAAGAATGGCCTGGCCTGTTCTGGCCTGGCCTGGCCTCTGGATGGGGCTTTAGGCCGAGCGTGGGGTGGGTGTTCATTCCCCTCCACTGCCCACCCACAAAGGGGTTTGTCCCAGGGAACAAAGCGGAGCGGTTGCTGCAGCCGCCGTCACCGTTCTGTCCTCAGGGAGCTGCTGGAATTTACACAGAAAGGTCAAATAAATAACATAAACACCTTCCACTCTCTAGTTTTACTTGATTAAAAAGGATCAGGTACTAATTAGCAATATTAATTTGGCATATCAATCTCAAATGAGTCCAATGGAAGCCGGTAAAATCTAAGTTAAGTGATTTATTACCAAAGTGGGAAACTGTTTGTTTTTCTGACAAAATAAAGCAGCTCCTCAGAATTCACATATGTGTTCGTTAGGTGTAAGAACTGTTTGTGAATCCCCGGTGTTGTTCCTGGCCACCTTTAGGTGTTGCTTCCTCCAGAGTCCCAGCTGGCACTTCTGGGCCAAGCGTGCAATACAAGGAGTTCTTGCAGCTATTTCCCACCACATCCAACCTTTGCTTTCCCAGTGATATTTAAAATGGAAGTTTCAAGCTAATTGTCCTAAAATTCTCAGCCTGTTATCTAGTAAAGGGTATTTTGTAACTTCCACCTTTCTCTGGAGTTACCTCAGTGTTCAAATGAACCCGTTTCCCCACCTCTCATCAGATCCTCCTTCAACTCGTAATGCTTTGCCCTACCTATGCTATTACCAAATACTTTTTTCCTATCTTTGCTGAAAACTCTATTAACAGGTTACTACTTTGCCATTCTTGACACTGTACGAGTATTGTTCCATAGGAAAAGTTGTTCTGTTTGTCCAGCCTGTTCAGCCTTCTCAAATATATGTTTTATTCTCCCATAACTGCTTAGCTCTGTTCTTGTGCAGAGTAGCATGAGCCGTGCAATTCTACTGCGTCCGTGACAAAGCCTTCCTCAAAGTGCTCTCATGAGGTGATGCTTGGATAACTATTATCTCTAGTCATTACAAATGTCTTTTTTGGTTATAAACACAACCCACAAGGCAGCTGCCTGTATGCTGTGTGTTCAGACAGAAACGGCCACTCTTGTGCTGAGGTGTGCTCTGGAGCAGCAGGGAAAAATGCCTCGTTTATTCCTGCAGGAGACAACAGCTTCATCAAGCTGCTTGTTGGTGGTTTTTGCACTTCCACGATGCAAGAGGCTGTAACAGTACATGCATTTGGAATGACAGGCAGCTGCACGGCTTGGGTTTGTTCAAATACTTTCATGGAAAAATGCCGAGCGAGGGAAGTGTGTCCTCTGCACGGGGAAAGCTGTACTCTGAGTGCAAAGCTGTTACTTGTTCCCCAGCATTTGGATCAGGCATTTTATGGACCCTGTTCCACCTCCGTGGCAGCAGGTCCCTGCCTAAGATCTAGGTCTGTACTGCTTCCCAAGCCCAGGGACCAGCGTCTCCTGAACAGCAGCAGAACAGGGTCCTCGGCCACCCCACCAACCCTGCCTGCTAACTGAACAACAACACTGAATTACACAGTGAGGAAGAACACACAGACACTCAGAGGAGGAAAGTAACTTTCTTCTGAGAACCCTATCAATGAACACCAAACGCCAAAGAGTTTTCCTAAAGCCCCTGAGTGAGCTTTGTGATGGCCAACTGGTTTAAATGGTGGCCACCACAGCTCTCCGTGGAAAGCGCGTGAGCTGCAGGAAGGCCAGCTCTGCAGAACCCACAGGCAGCTCATGTCTGTAGGACAGGCTGTCTCATGGACAGACCACCCAGGCAAGCACTCAGAACACAGCTAGGCCAGGCCTACATTACAGCCTTTTTCCAGTGCTGGGCATAGGATGGTGGCCTGTGAGCTCTCAGCAGCAGAGCTGTGCTAGCAGAAGCATGCTTTATTAAAAATATATAAGGAGAAATTTACTTTTATTTTCATTGGAATTCTATAAGTGTATTTGACAATCATTGCCATAATATTGTTTATATAAGCAGAGGTACCCATATATGAAGTATGGAAATATTGCCACATTAGAAACACAAGAGCTGGGTCGAGCCTGAGATCCTCTTGAGTATCTGTGGGATGTTGCCATTCTACTGACATATGGTAATGTTTTCTCCCAATAATCTCCTGCAGAAGTAGTTCTGGGCCAACTACTCATACGCTCAAATTCCATAAAACATATAGCAGAGTTTATAAAGTTATTAGAACAAAAATGTTTTTGGAGATCTCATTTCATGGTACAATATGCGGCTTCAGCAAAAGAAATCTGTAAACAGATATTTTAGCTGAATACAAAACTCTTTTTAATATTTACTCTGACAATCCTAATGGTGGATTTCAGCCAAAATGTTTGTGCAGCTTCATGCCTTAAGGTTTCTACTTCAGATTTACAGCTGAATGTTTTCCTCTGTGATGGATGGTTATTTAAAACTTCTGCTCTTTCTAGTCCTCTCAAAGATGGTTTTTGTTACAATCTGTAATTTAAATGTAGAGCCAGATTCTGCATGAACTTCATGTCAGTGTTTGTCCACGAGGATCAAATCTTAGACACTACCTTATGCAAAAATAACAGAACAATGGAATCGGGTCTGTCAGGGTTCAGTTAAGGAGTAATAAAAAATATTAGTGCCTATCTACTAAATAATTATCTTTGCTAAAATGATCAGAGGCACCCCCAGAATCTTTATGACAATTAAAAATCTTCTATATTAAATCTGCTTTCGACAATTGTTGCCTTTTAAAGGCCTAAGGAAATGCTGTTGAGTACTGGGGAGCAGTTAGTGCAGCAACAGACCAGAGGCAGAGCTATGGAAATGACTGTGCTCATCACACACTTATGCTGGACAGACCCCTCCTCTGCCCATCAATAGAAAATGTAAAGCATTCAAAGTGGCTGGTGCACCTGAACTGCTCAGATAACTTCAGTGACCAGTTGTGAGTTGATACTGGGGTTAGAATTTCACAATTGCTTGCCAGTATATGTCCTTACTATTATTTTGTGGCTGCAGGATAAGGCAGACGTGAAAAATACTATGATTGCTTTAATGGAGTTTCCTTTCAAGATCTTTCAGAGTATTGTTTCCAGAAGTCATTCTTCTCAATTTCCTCCCAGTTGTTCAGCGAGGGGCTTTGTGGCTCAGCGAGCCTTTAACGACTCATGTCTAGGTGCTAATGAGGGTTACAGGAGTGAGAGGAAATACACTGCATGAGAAGTGATGACCTATGAGGGATGGTTCTCACTGGAGATGCACATTCCTCCAGTCTCTGCACAACCTCTGGTAATCAGGAGATTAAAAAAAATATTTATATCACATATACACTAAAGTTTTGGAAACTTCAGTTCCACTGTAAACATCCAACAGCTTCGTACTGAGTTTGTCTCCATCTCATTGCAGAACATCTGTAGTTTTGAGCACAGGTACAACACAGCCTTGTACTCAGTTCTGCTGGGGTTTGTGGCACAGGGCTGAGGATTTGGGAAAGGTGTGAGGAAAATGCAGCTACAGGGGTTTCTTCCTTGACATACAACTTCATGTTAAGTAAATATCTGCATGCACTTCATTCCAACCTCTGTAACCAAACCTAAACTAAGTCAATAAGACTTCACCCAAGAACATGTATTTTGGTTTTTTCCTAATTTTAAGGTTTAGATAAAACTGAAGGGATTTGCATTTTATCATCATTCTTCATTACCAACTGGCACCTAATTTTCCTGAATGAAAGCAGACTGGCTGCTCTCCCATGGCTAATTTATCCAGGCCAAGTTGAAACATCTGATTATTATTATTATGTGGCCTTATTGACACACTGGTTAAAGACTCTGTGAACAGAATTGAAAGAGACCGTTTTAATAACCTCTTGAGTAGAAATTTTCCAGGAACAGAGGTGTGTGCTTAGGGTCCCCATCTGCCTGTGTCCCAGCTCCACCCTTTGGGGCCGGGGCTGGAGGCAGCCAGCAGGCTCTGGGAGATGGGCTGCTGTTGCTCGCCTGTATGCAATATGAAAAACATTTCATGGCTTCCAGAGATTTGAGTTAGAAACACCTTAACTTGTGATACTATGGTTTTCTTAAGTTTGAAGCTTCCTGATGTTTTGGAGCTGGTGTTATCTTGATTTATTTTCTGGGTTTGAAAGGTTTGAACTTGTATATCCATCTTCAGGTTTGTGCCCGTCTGCTCAGCACTTCACTGAGCTTCTCTGATATTTTTCTCTTCATACAAGATAAAAGATTTCTATGCTGGAGCAAATGTAAAGATGGCAAAACCCTCTTGAGGCAGTTTGATCTGCTTTATTCAGACAGAAAAATGCAGTAGGAGAGTTTCAAAAGTGCTGCTGTGGGAAAGAAGGGAACAGTCTCTCTTTCGGAAATCTCTCGCACAAATGATCTAAATGATGTGATCAATAACCTGTTCCCACAACGTTCTTCTCCTGTGGGGATCTGCAGTAGCACTGCCAGTGGTCTGGTGTGTGGGACATCAGACACTCAACAGAAATGGTTTTTAAGAGAAGTGTGAAGAAATCCATCCGTTTCATCTGAAAGTCGAGACAAATGTTGCTGGGAACAGTTCCACAGCGAGGTGTGAATAGGACCATTCATCTTGGTGGTGGTTCTGCCTCTAACAGCACTGGTGGGGGGCTGTAGCAGGACAGGTCCTTCTCCAGACCTCATCTCAGCACCACCTCTGCTCTTGGTGCCATCTGCATAGTGCCTGTTTCTGACTCCTGCCCAGAGGGACAGACTTTCAGTGGAGAGGGGAAGACTGGGCAGCGAAGAGGTTTATTATTCCTTTTTCCATCAAGCCCATGTCAAACATGGGGACTCCAACTATGAAAGAGGTAACAGCTTCTGCTCCCCAACTCCTTCTGCTGTTGAGTGCCAGAAGGAACATGTCTAGGGTAAAAACTTGGTGCTGTTCTCTGAGCATCCACAACCTGCTGCTGCTTGCAATAGAGGGAAGAACCTGGAAGAGCCCAACTGTGTGGGCTGACCCAGCACAGTTCATCTGCTGCAATCACTTGCATGGATTTTTTTTAATATAGCTTAGTACCTAGTTTGACTTTTCTGCAACAATCAGGTTTGTTTTAGACCACTCATTCCTCGACCAGTGAAGACTTTAGAGGCAAGCAATTTATTTTTTTTCCCACTGCTCCAGTGCTGAGCGATTCTGACAACTCAGTCTGAGAAAGGGAAAGTGCAAGATTTCCCCTCTTGCTTTAACAAAAGCATTTTAGTGTCAGTTCTTCAGCTCTGCAAAAGTGCAGCTCAGGAACATTCACAGATTTCTTTTGCCAGAAGAGTTCTGTGGCAGTAAGTTCATAGAGCCAGGGAAACATTCCGCTGCGATAAATCACCACCACCACTCTGACAGCAAATATCCATCTTCAGCCCAGACCACTTAATGGCCATGAGCTAATCTTCATCATAAATACCATTTCCAATTTTGCTTCAAACAGGTGGAATGTCAAATGAGGAGTGTTGGCCAGCTGAAATTATTTTGGTCTTGATCAGAACCATGGATTGAGCTCCAGGTCTGAGGGCAGAAACAAAGATTAAGTGTCAACCTGCAGAAAAATTATGTATTTGGTTCGAGGGAAGAAAACTGAACTCTTGATTTCCAAGACCCCTAATTGAAATTATTTCAAGTCCAGGACTTTGTCTTATCCATACCCAGCTGAAACACACACATTTTAGGGCATTTGAAGTAGGTATGCAAATTTTAGACAGCTGATAGAAAGTGTCCTCCAGAGAGGGACTTGCAGCTCCAGGGCAGCAGAGCTGGTGCCCCAGCTCCCCACGTTCAGCTGCTTGTGTTGGCGTTGGCTTTGTGAGCACAGGCTCGTGGGGATGGTCTGGCATTGCTCAGGGTGGCCAGTCCTCACAAACACCCATCCCGCTCGCCACGGCCACAGAAGGATGCTCCCAGCAGTCCCTCTCACCTGCCCCTGACCCAGTCCCGTGGCCTCCTGCCTCAGTTTCCCAGCTCTGCCAGCAGCAGGAGGAGGATGGGAGGGTTTCACACCGCTCTGGTTCAAGCGCTGGGAGAAGGAGCAGAGGATTCACACTGCCCACGATCATCATGCTCAGTAATTGAAGCACCAAAGGTGTCCACAATTTGAGGTCTGCAGACACGCAGTGCTGCCAGTTCTCAGGAGTGGGGACGTGGGTCCATCTCCTGCTCGTGCCCTGTGGAGAGCACTGAGCAGCACACAGCTCTCCCGTGGCCCTGCCTGCTGGGCTGATTCATCCAGCACTTCAGGCACTCGTTGAGGTGCCGCACTCCTCGACTTATCATTTTCTTTTGTGCCATTATATTTTTTATATTCTTTCCCCCAGTTCCCTATGATCTCATCCAAAATTAACCGACATTGTGTTTCCTAGTCTTTTAACTACTACCAGAGTGGCTTTACCAAATGACTGCTAAAAAAGACTTTCAAGCTTCCCAAACATAATCGTGTATTAAAAGAATAAAGGAAATTACATGCTGAGCTAAAGTGACTTCACAGGCTTATTTCTTTCTACCAATTAATGGCTTTGAATGAAGCTGTAATTGAGCAGTGACTAATACTGACGGCAGAGATTGTCTTCTCTCGTTTGTCTTCTCTCGTTTAGATTTTGTGCATCACTTTTTATAACAATGCTGAACAATAATAATAATACTGTATTGTGATTTCTCCAAGGATTTCAGTTTGTTTATTAAAACTATCGTACCGATCTATAAGGGCTCTTTGGAAGCCAGCACAGTTTAGGAGATGTAGGATTCAAATCAGGGTTAGGAAACATCAGGGAGAGCCAGGTGAGGCAGCTGAGCACCCGCTGCTGCCAGAGCAGGCAGCTGCCCTCCCATCCCCTTCCATGCCTGCTCCGCCAGGAGTGGACCTCTCTAACTGCACAGCAACCCTGGGTAGGAAAGGTGATCTTCAGCCAAATCTGGGCTCCTCTGGGGCTGCGTGGGCGCAGGCACTGGCCGGAGGGAGCTGCCAGCAGCATGCACCCCACCATGGCTCACGGGGAGCTCACGGTCCCCGGGCACAGGCCACTGATGCCCCCACCGAGTGCATCCTGCAGCAGGCAGGCAGTCGAGAGGCAGAGGGGGCTGGAATGAGACATTCAGAGCCCTCCTTCAGCAAGGCGAGGGGGCTCTCAGTTTCTGCAGAGGTAGGTGTTGTTTATAAATACGTGATGTACTTAGGAAAGCGCTGTTCAATTTACCAATAATGCTGTATTTATTTTTCCCAATTGTATCTAGTCACCAAGTCATAATTCTGCAGCCGATTGGCTGGCTGCAACGGTTTCTCAGGAAACTGGCAATTAAGGAGCAGGAAAAACGTCTGTGAGTCACAGATACTTATAAACAAGCAGAGGAGATTGATTGGGCTGAGCAGTAACCGCCCGAGCACAGCACCTTGTCGGGGCTCGGGCAGCAGGCAGCACCACGGGCAGGAACGGGCACCTCACCAGGGCCTTTTGGGGGTTCATCGCCTCCGGTTTGCTCCATTCCCAGCCCTCACGCCTGTGCTCACTCTGCCTTTCCAGCTGCAGGCAGGGAACCAGATGGAGCCAGCTGTTCCACAGATTTGAGGAAGGAAAGAGAAGGGCATTTATGGTCCCTTGGCCATCATGCTGTGTCTCTGCTGGGGAGGATTCCCTTTGCCCCAGACTCTCCCCGTTTGCTCGCCCAGCCGTGCAGGGAGCAGCAAGGCTGGGAGAAGCTCAGCTGGGCTCTTGATCCTTCCCCCATCACATGGGTAGACCTGGTTCAAGAACATTTTGGAGTGGGAGGTGTCCTGAGGAAACCTCATCTCCATGCTCCCCTCAAACTTCCAGCCCCCTGAACATCATTTACATCTGCACTTTATTTTGGGGGACAGTTTGAGACTGCTCTGTGCTATCTGCAGCTTCCCATCCCCACCTCTGACAACGTGAGCCCCTGGGTGGGAGTCAGACACCATGGTGCCCGTGTCCATCAGCCCCACGCGCGGGCGCGCTGCCGCGGCGGGTGGTGGGAGCCCACGTACAGCTGGCATCAGAAACTGCTCCTAACGGCTCCTCTGCTCCTCAACACACACCTCTGGGAAATCGGCTCTGTCCTGAAATAATTTGTCTGATGTCATATGGGGAGTTGGTGGTAGAACCAGAAATGGGTTCCTGTCTCGGTGCTGGCTCGTGGTGCACCGCTCTGTATGGTGTTACAGACACAGGCTTGCTCCTTCTTCTCCTCTTCTGTCCCCTAGGCTGAGACATTTTCAGAATTTCAGAAATTTTCCTCTTTTCCTTCTTAACCTGTATTTCAGCACTGCATACAACTGAATTACTGTTAGCTGTCCCATTATCTGTTTCATGCGTTCTGACGTACATTACTCTGAAATATAGACGTCTTATTTCATATTAAAGCTAATTTAGAATTTAGATTTAATAAATTGGACCTTGCTCAAGGAAATCGGAGTGAAATATCAGCTTGTTAACTTTCATATCACCAGCCCTCTGATAGGTATAATACGGCAATTTCTGGCAAATAAATTATCAGAAAGTTTTATATGCTGTGTCTAATCACAATCTCTATCAGATAGAAATTGCCACCTACCTCCCAAAGGATGGATTTTTTCTTATTATTCTTCTATACAACTGTGGAATTAATTATGCCATTTGGGATGGGAGTTTATGGAAAAGACACAGAGGGAAGCTCTTAGGGAATTATCCCACTAATGTTACTTCAGCCATCTAAATAAACACAAGAGATTCATTTTAGAGGGAGATATAGTCATCAAAGGCTTTGATTCTGCATATCAACTCCTTCCCACTTCAAAGGCTCATCTTCATTAGTTAGCACCAGCTCTCATCGTTATCATTTTTTTTTAATGCCCTCTTCTGCTCAGCACTTTTGAGACATTTTCCTAAGTGGGTTGTTTTTTCCACTGGCCCTTATTGAGCTCCATCATTATTCTGCATCTTAACGGCACTCTAATCTTCTTCCTAATTACATGTAATGAGTATTTTGGAGTTGACAGAAGTACATCAAGACCTAATAATAAAGAAAATTACTAAATCTAGTCTTCCAATTATATTCTATTAGCTCAGATGGTTGGCATCTAGTAGATATAAAAATAGGCATTATTAAAATCCTCCAATCTTCCCTTGGTATTTCAGCCCCTACCCCACATCATGTTTCCACAGTCATCAACAACAGACTTCTCCTCTTGAGTCAAAGATCTGCAGAGTCCTAGCAGAGTATTGGTGTGAAGTTCTGCCTGTGCTGGAGACGAGGCCAAAAGACAACTGACTTCATTGGGACCAGACTTTATCCCTCAGCTGTGAAGTTCTGGATTAATTAAATATGGCCATAATATATTAAGGTACTAAAAATGGTGATTTTCAGTGAGGGCAGTTAGCATTTCTTAGAACAAGCTTTTTTATTTTTTTTTATCCTATTGCTCACTGAAAAGAAAATTTTGTTCATTCTCTCACTGAAAAGTGGAGATTTTGCTCTTGTTATCACATTAGCAAATCCTGTAGCTCTTGAAGCTCCTCTGACTCTGGAATCCAAATGCAAAAATGGTTCATAAGGTTCATGCCACCTACAGGGTTACCTTGTCCTCACCTTCTTCCCAGTCTTCTGCTTCTCTGCTTCATTTGCCACCCTCTACAATGTTAAAATGTTGAAAAAGTGCCTCCTAGCAGAAAGAAGACAGCTACAGATAAAGATTTAAATATTTGATCATGTCCATAAGTCACCACCTTTGTGTCTGCAAGAAAGTCTCAGAGGCTCATCTCTTCACAGCCAGGAGAAATGCAATGGAATGTTGTGCTGCTTTCACTGGTCCCCACCTCTGACTGGCCTCAGAAACTGTTCAGAATTGATTCATTAAGCTCGGAGTTAACCCTTAAACACAAGTCAAGATGTAGCTTTATCATGTATTATGGTATTACAAACCATTAAGACCTTAAGAGGTCTGACCCACACTCATTCAGCAGCCTTCACTCTTCCCAGGGAGACTCTGCACAGATTAGCAGCTGGGTCCACACTGATTTCCAGCTGTTGGATTCCTCTTCCCCACGAAGAGCCACACACTTTGCATCCTTCCACTCTGGAGTACCATCTCCCAACAGCACGACTCCTCCCAGCACTCTTCAGACAGTCTGGGAAGTCATTTTCCACACGAAACGTGGAGGGAACATGTCCGATTAGAGCTGCTCCCTCAGGAAGTGCCGTGTGGAAGCAGAAGTGTGCTCAGACTGAGGGATTGCACATTAGCTGCTTGAGTGGTGGAAATGAAACCTGTTCACAGTTCTGCTGTTCCTCACAGAAAAACGGCCCCCGTGCGATTTAACCGAGCTGATCTTTCCTAAGGCAATTATAGGATGCAAATATTTATAAATCACCCATTTATTATATGCCCGTGGATATGTTAAATGCAATCTCTGTGTTTCCAATAAAGCTCGAACAAATGCTGCCCATTATCTCCCTCTCCCCAGCTGGGCTGAGCAGGGGGCCCAGTGAAAGACTCTTTGTCCCACACGCAAGCTGGCTCAGATGCCTCCTGGAAGCTGAGTCATTGGAGAGCCCAACCTGACCCACGTCACATCCCTGTCTGGGATGAGGGGTGTCTGGGATGAGGGGTGTATGGGATGAGGGATGTCTGGGATGAGGGGTGTATGGGATGAGGGGTGTATGTGATGAGGGGTGTCTGGGATGAGGGATGTCTGGGATGAGGGATGTCTGGGATGAGGGGTGTCTGGGATGAGGGGTGTATGTGATGAGGGGTGTCTGGGATGAGGGGTGTATGGGATAAGGGATGTCTGGGATGAGGGATGTCTGGGATGAGGGGTGTCTGGGATGAGGGGTGTCTGGGATGAGGGGTGTATGGGATGAGGGGTGTCTGGGATGAGGGATGTCTGGGATGAGGGATGTCTGGGATAAGGGATGTCTGGGATGAGGGGTGTCTGGGATGAGGGGTGTCTGGGATGAGGGATGTCTGGGATGAGGGATGCTCTGCTGCAGCCCATGTGCCCCTTTTTGCTGTAGTTTCAACCTCCTCTCATGCTGGACTGTTGTGTGGCTGCCCTGGATGATGCAGCTTTTCCTCCCCCTCCTCCACAAGGCAGAAGTGATGAAATGTTCACTTTTATGGTATATCACCATTTCTGCAGTTAGTTGAGGACCCATGTGAATATTCCCCTCCCTGGAAGGGTTCAAGGCCAGGTTGGATGGAGCTTTGAGCAACCTGCTCTAGTTGGAGGTGTCCCTGCCTGTGGCAGGGGGTTGGAACTAAATGATCTTTAAGGTGCCTTCCAGCCCAAATCGTTCTATGATTCTATGATAAATTGTATTTATATAAAGAAAAATTTAACAAATATGAATTACATGACTAACACATCATATCATTATACTGCCATTTTAAGATCTGCCCAGGTCTAGTGAGTGTAGAAAAGATGGGGAATTATAAATTGAGAAGAGATATTTGATTATAAATGGATTGTAAATATTATGAGCAGTAAGATTTCTCACCCTGGTTCAGATTTTATATGTTTTACATGTTTTTTTCTTTATTGCTGTCCATTTGTACATTTTGTTATCCATCACCCTCCTGCTGGGCTGAGGGAAGTGGCCCATGGTGTCCCTCAGCATCTCCTGGTGCTGGTGGCAGTGTGTCAGCACAGTGCTGCTTCAGCAGAGGAGGGCAGGAACTGAGGTGATGCTCACATTCCATCTTCAGATGCATCTTCTGCACATTTCATCTTCTGATGCTTCAGAGTGGGGTGTTGGCCATAGGATAGGATCTTGAAGTGGGTGGAGAGTCTCCTCTGCACAAGGCTTCTGAGCACTGAGGTCTGATACCTACCATTGAAAACACCAGTGATGAGGTCACAGATAGGAGACCAGAGGCCATAATTAAGCAGAGTAAGCATCGAATAAAGGAGCCTTCCTGAAGGATGCCTTGGCTGGTGGCCTGGCCCAGGAAGCTGGTGGCACAGCCAGACACCTGGGGCAGGAAAACTGCCTTGGGGTTTGGGCACTGAACCCATAGCCACCCTACAAGTGCTTGCAAATGCTTCTGCTTCTGCACGGACAGCCCTTGCTGGCAGACACAAAAATCATCTCATGGTCTTTGGTAGTGATGATCCCTCTCCCTCTTCCTGCCCCAAACCAGAGCCGTGCCAGCTCCGTCCGCCTCGGGGCGAGCAGCCAGGCTCTCAGCGAGGCCAAGGCTGGGGCACGTCCATGCCGCTGGGGATTGCCACAGACTTGGAACTGGACACTTCAGAGACGGCGTGATTTATATATCCTGTCTGAAATAATGATTTCAGCAGAAGAGAAGCACCTATTGAAATTGCTGCTGTCACTTCTGCTTCCTGTTTATGAGGCTGGATTCGGTTACAGAGATGTCAGCGGAGGCATCGCACACGTAGCATCTGCGCTGGCTTCAGGTAGGGGAGAAAATAAGAGAACATGAGCTCTCAAATCACATTTTGGTGCCAATATCTTCCTTAGCAATAAGGGAAAGAAGAAAAACAATTTCAGAAAAACTGCAATATATAAGCCACAGTTGCTTCTGAGCAGAACAATTATTGTTGCTATAAAGGAACCTGTGATGCATCATCTGCTCCTTAACAACTCCTGCGAGAGCAGGAGGGTTATCGAGGGACTCGAGGGGAGCGAATCTCTAACCCCAATCTTTAATAAAGTAGCTGGAAAGAAATCAGGAAATTATACACTTGTAGGGTTGATCTCAATGGTAAATACGAGTCTACAGAAATTAATAAAGGATGAGGTCACACAACAGCTGGAGGAGCTCGAGTTGGTTTTAAAAAAATAGTCCAGATGGCTTTTCTAATTTATTTTTTAAAGGAATAAAGCCTTACCTGACAAACCTGTCAGGATGTTCTCAGCAGCTGCAAGTGGAAACAAGGTGAGGTGAGCAGCAGTGGTACCTGCCTCAAAATATAACTTCACACTCCTGAAGCCAGGGAGAGGAGCATGGGCTGGAGGGTGTGGCCACGGGAGGGGTGGCAGTTCAGAGGTGTATGGTGATGTGTCCCTGAGCACTGCCCTGGACATCTGACCGGCCCAGGGACGGCTCACGGGGCCCTGGTGATGCTGATCATGAGAAAGGAAACTTCTGTTGTACTTTTGGGGAACTAAACCCCTCCTTCTTCTTCCCAGCCTGGCCCCACTCCCTGCCGCGGGCAGCCCGGGCTGGGTGCCACGGAGGGTCCGATGCCCACAGGGTGGGTGAAGGGACCCCCGGAGCCCACACCCCATCTGCAGGGCCCGTGGCTGTGCTGGGAGGATCCTGCCCCCGCAGACACTTCGGAGGTTCACGCGAGGCCAGGGAACATGAGAATAATTGCATATACATTTGTGAAGAGTTCCTGGCTCCCGGTCAGCGAGCGCTTCAGCAGAGCTGCCTGTTGTACTGGGAGGGTTTCACAGGCTGTCCTGCATAGCTGAGTCCTTCCCCAGCACGAGCTCGCGTTTGAGGTTGGAGCCAGCTGGTATATGCTCCCCTACATAAGGGTTAGATTTGGGACCGAGCAGCCATCCCAAATTACAGGCAGTATGGACGGGCTCCAGGAGGTACAGACTCCAGAAAAACGAAGTTGAGTGGAGCTGAGCTCAATGTTCTGGGCAGGTTTCAGCAGCAACCAGCCCCAGGTGGGTGCTGTCTGCTTTGGAGGCTCATGGCCAGCCCTGAGTCAGCGCCTGAGGCACACGAGGGGTGGCAGAGGGCTGGGTTGGTGTTTGGGATCAGTAACTGATGGCTCAGGAGTGATGGGGGCTACCTGAGCATCTCCTGGATGGCAGGCACTGGTGGGAAGGACTCGGCTGGGCTGGGCTGGGCTGGGCTGGGCTGGGCTGAGCTGAGCTGGACTGGGCTAGGCTGAGATGAGCTGAACTGGGCTAGGCTGAGATGAGCTTCTCAGGAGTTCTAGCTAAGCCAGTACTTGCAAGGTCCCACAAGAAATTAGGACAAATGCTCCTGCATCTCACAGAGTGCTCTGTGACACCCAACACTAAGTACTCCAGTACAGAAACCCTTAAAATGATGGTTATTTCTGAAAATCAAGGGGGTAGAAATAGTGTAAATAGAAGAATGTGATTTGACAACATGGTTTCATTTCCATAAGGTGTTCAACCAGCAAAGAGGAATCTCCCTATCTGCAGAAACTAGATCTGTGCCTCAGCAGAAGTCAACACTGAGAGGGGCACTTTGTCCTGAGAATGAGGATGAAAATGGTGACAGTGGATCCTGCTTGAGAACAATCTCTCAGCAAGGTGCAGCTCTGTTTTCTAACCCAACATTTACCCACATTCAGTCTCAGGATGGCCAGCTTGTGAGATTTTATCATGAATTTCATGGTAGCTGTATTTCCAAAGCTCATACAATACATAAATGTCTTTCACTTTTAATACAATATGTTGTTTTAACATATTTCTTCAGCCCTTACATTACAGTAAAGTTCTTGTGGCTGGGAAATGCAACAGAAAAGAAACTGCAGAAGGTTTTCACAGCCTGAGAGTCTGTCCATAAGACTCGGTCTAATCCTGCCGTTCACCACCCTGCAACTTGCACCTTTCCCATCGAGAACTTCTGGTGAACTTTTAGCACTGTGCTCCTCCTGAGCTGCTGTGAGCAAGCTCTGTCGCTGGGAAGGAGGTTTTATGAACTGTGGGTTCTCCTACAGCAGCTTCTTGACCTTTCTCTGCTGAAGGACCATCTGACGGTTGAGGGGAAATAAAGTGGGTCACCTTCAGTCTCAATATTGAAAGCAATGGGATAAGCAAATTAAGTTTTCAGCATTCGGTGAACACAATGTTATTGTTTATAGAATCATAACAGTCCTGTGGTAATTGCAAGGGCTGTAATTAGTCACTGAGAACCGCTGGAAACCAGCACCTGACACTGCCTGTGTGCAGGCACTGACATGCACCTCCCAGCCCCGGGGGCTCTCAGAAACACACGTGGTGCTTTTCACCCCATTTCTGAGGACTCAGAAACTTTTGCATACCACCCATATTTAGGGAAGGGATTTTATCTTTCTGGTTTTCCTCAGCTGTTTTGCTGTTTCTGTTGGTTAGTGTTGACCAAGCAGCCCGACACATGCTGACTGATCTCAAGGTCTCCCGTACACCAACTAATTAGCAACTATTCAAATTGATTAGCTGGAAACTCGCTCTGCCAGGCTCATTGTCATCAGCTCCAACTGCACCAGCCTGTGACCTGCTCTGTGCACACAAGTATGGATGCTCACGCTCCCACTGCAGCCAGAATTCCCCATCAGAAACAGACTCTTTCCAGACACTTCTTTTAACATTGCCTTTTGCAATCAAGACTGTAATTTTAGTCTTTTCTTTTCATTCTTTTCTCATCCTCCCTGTTAATTTATACACAGGGCAGGAGGGGAGACGAAAAAATCCAACATTTGATCAGTCGTCTGAAGATCTCAAACAAGTACAACTTTTGCAGCTTATATAAAGAGAATTAAGTGAGATTTTTGTCATTTTTCCTTCCATTAAAAAGCTGACATACAGATGTGCCTGAGCTCCCCCACTGCAATCTTTCCTGCCTTGTCCCTCTTTTGATTTTCCTTTTATTTTTTTCCATGCTTTTATTCTTTCTCTTTATTAAATAATGACAATGTAAGGGACCTTTTTTTAACTCATTGCCAGTTCATTAAATCATAATGCAAGTTTTTTAAAAGTTGGGCTACAAGGTATGCAGCCATAAAGTGCTAGTAAATAAATTTGTTTAAATTAGTGTTTTAAGTATAATTAATATCTTAGTAGAATGAATTATAATAAGTTAGCATCTAAAGGTGTCCTCACCAAACATATTTTCTTAGCATCACCTACTAATTTTATTGCTGACTGCCTTACCAAAGTAGTTCTTTCTTTAGGAGAAACCCAGTGACAAAAGCAATATCAGAGAGTCATTTATTTCCAGTGATATCATCTGTTTTTGCTAAAGCAGTAGCAGGTCACACTGGCTCAAGAAGAGCTCTCCCTATACTCCCAGTCAAAATGAATCTTAGCTGTGAAAATTAGTATCTTTAAAGGGTGATTTGGAAATGTTGTTAAAAATACCCAGGGCAGCAGGGGGGGCTGAGCTCGTCCCACTCCGTGGGGCTGCAAAGGCTTTCTTTTTTTCTCCACCATCCTTGAGAACATTGAACAAGTCAGGAATTATTACAGTAATGTCCCTGTCATTCTGAATAATACATGAACAAGATTACTTACTCTTCCTTCAGATTGAAGCAATTATTCCATGTCTCCTTGCGTGAGGCCATGTGTAACCTATTTGGGAGTGCTGCAGACAGGGCCCTAAAGGCTGGGGCAATAGCAGCTGGGGCTAACTGCCATTGGGGTTGACTTGATTCACAACATTGATTTCTTTATTTGTGAGCGTGCACAGGGAGCAGAGTGGAGTTTAATTCAGTATGCAAACTATTTAAAGGGAGGAGTGAAGTTTAATTCCATATGCAGACTATTTAAGGGGAGGAGAACCGTGGCGATGCTGCCTGCAGCCCATGGAAGCTTTGCTGGTTTAATTAACCTTCCCCACGAAGACCATCCAGCTTTCCATGCCGAAGCTTATCACCTCATTAACACGGGTCGCCTTCTTTCTGCAATATCTGTCCTCTCCACACCTTGAAAATTGAACTGTGCAGCCCCAGCTCTGCCAGGCACTCACAGAGCTCCAGCAAATCCCTCCACGGAGGCACCAAGATCGGAGGAGGAACGACCTGCAGCAAGAGCTGCACCTTCCAGCCCCTGCCCAGCACCAAGTGTGCTGTTCTCAGAGGAAATCTGTTTCTTAGGAAATTGAACCCTTGCACTGTTTATTTGTCTGCGCCTGATTGCTCATCAGCATAATAGGTCAGCTCTGAAAATATTCAGGTAGCTCAGGCTAAAAATCAGTGGGGGCTCAGGATGCTTTGGTGCACCTCAGCACCCAGAGAGGCTCTGGGAGGGCTGGGTTGGACCCTGCTCCCAGGGGGTCTGGGTGAACAGGAGGCAGGACCAGCTGCTGACAAGCTTGTGGAAAGCATCACAAAACCAGCACATTGCTCCAGCGTGTTTGGGTTTCACCAAGAGGCATATCCTGGCAATTCCTCTTTTTTAACTCTGAAGACTATCAGCCCGTGGCACTCGGGACCCCGGGGCTCTGCTCTCAGCTCTGTCCATGGCAAAGGGGGGTTTGGCCTGCAGCCCGTCGCTGTGGCCTCTGATGTTCATGTCTGGGAATCAATCCCTGTGTGCTGCAAGCAGGAAAATGTCTCTTGGCAACGTGGTGGGGGTGTGCAGGGGACTCTTGTTTACAGGACGTGTCGTGAACGCTGTAGCCTCCTCGTTATAAATAGATATGGAAGCTGTTGGTGGAGGGGCTGTTCTGAATGGAGCACACACTCATCTCAGGACACCGTGGGTTAATCTGGTGGTTTTTCTGCCCTACTTTTTTTTTTTTTAAGATGTGGCAGGACGCTGCTGAAAACGTGTAACTGGGTTTGCTGGAAAGAATCCTGCAAGTCGCTGCGAATACATGCAGAGCAGGGAGTATGAAATATATGTGCTTTTTAATATTTATTCATACATTAAAAAGTCAATACAGTGGCTGAGATGAATGCTAAAAACTTTAATTAAAAACAAAACAACAATGCTCTCTTTCAGTGGCTGCAGCAGCAGAGCAAACGTAGGTAAACATCCTTCTTTGTGAAAAATGAGCCTGTTCCTAGCAAACTCTATAACCTCCCTTTCCCTATATAAATGTATCATTCTGCTGAAGTGAACCATAAAATGACACTGGTGCAAAATCCTCCCGAGTCAACACGAGTCTTTTTGCTGATCTTGCTGGACTCTGGATCAGTAGGTGGAAAATTATCTCATTTCATTAATTAGTTGGAATAAAATGAATCATCTCCTTCTGATGCATGACATTTTTAACACTAATTTCTCCCCTCCTGGGAAGTACATGCCAGAGTTCTGGAGAGCCCTGGCTGCGTGCTCCCACGGGAGGAGCTTCCACCAGCTCAGCCTGTCTCCCACCTCAGCCTTTGCATCTGCCCGGGCAGGGACAGGCTCCAGAGCCCTCCTTTGCCTGCAAAGGCAAGAAATTCAAACCTCGCTGTGTTGCAACGAGCCAGTGGAACCAGGGTACACTTAATCCTTCTCACAAAAAACACATTTCATCAAATTATAGCGCCATTAATATTAATAACATATTTCAACATGCAAAGTACCACTGAGCATCGTCTGCTCCTCGGATGTCCAGGGCTGGCGGTCCCGGGGTCCTGCCCCAGGGGTTCAGGTGCCAGAGCCTGGGGGATGGGGGCAGCTGGATGGTGCTACTGGGGGTGCTGGCA
>NW_008588919.1:80758-115687 GCF_000691845.1 Merops nubicus
GACCGCGGGTGCCTCTGGCTGCCCCTCAACCACCCAGCCCCACCCCCTGCACCCCAGCTCAGTACACGTGCTGGATGCTGAAGCACAGGGTGGGCTGCAGGAGGTGACTGGTGCTCTCCTGTGGGCTGGTGGGGAAAGAATCTCAGGGGACACGCCGAGAAGATCCCTCCCTGCAGGATGGCCACTGCCTGCTGGGAGCTGGGGAGCAGCACTACACACCGACAGCCAAAACACTACCTGCACTAGAACTTGTGCAATCTGTTCAGTGCCCACAGGCCAGTGGGTGAAGTTTAGCCTGAGACTGAGAGGAGATCTTATTGCTCTCAATAACTACCTAAAAGGAGGTTGTAGTGAGGCTGGTGTGGGCCTCTTCTCCCAAATTACTGATGATAGGACGAGGGGAAATGGTCTCAGGCTGTGCCAGGGAAGATTTTGATTAGATATTAGGAAGAATTTCTTCACTGAGGGTATTTAGACACTGGAACAAGCTGCCCAAGGAGGTGGTGGAGCCATCATCCCTGGAGGGGTTCAAAGAACGAGAAGATGTGGCACTTGAGGCTATCATCTAGTGGTTAAGGAAATGTCAGGAGGAAGATTGGACTTGATGATCTTGGCGGTCCTTTCCAACCATGGTGAGTCTATGATTCTATGATTCTGAGGTGAGCCACCCCCAGGGGTGCAGAGCACAACTCACATCTGCATTTTAAAGATGCTTTATGAGCCGTTGAGGAGATCTGAGCTCCTGAGCCCTTAAGCTGAGCATCAGAATTAGAAGCTATTACTGAAGAGTTTTATGAAAATCAACTCAACCTTGACTGTCCATAAATATGGCCTCAGATCTCCCTCTCAGCCTTTACTTAGTGGGCTTTAAAATAGTCAAACCTTATATAAGGACTCACTGTTATAAAAAATAACTCACGTTGGTTCCTTTCCCAAATGCATTACTTACAACCTCAAGAAGAGCACATGGTACCTGCATTTCCACTTAGGATGTGTTTCTAAGAGAGAGCACTAGGATAGTTGGAGTGCTTTATTCCATCCATAGACCTTGGCATTTCCCAGCCAAAAATCAGAGTTCCAAACCCAGTTTTCCTTTTCAAGAAGGAACAATAGAAATAAAATAGTTAATATAATACTAATTTCACTCAGGATGTTGGCAACACGAATAATTAGGCTTTAGGTTGCATTAAATATTAGCAGGTGAAATACCTATTTGCTCATTTTACCTTCAAGTCATGAAGAAATGAGCACACACTTTACCTTCTTCCTTTACTCCTCAGCTCTACTCATGATAGATGCACATTTTCTAAGACAAGTATCCAGATTTGATGACTGTATTACAATGAAGACTGGGAAAAGGTGAAGGTGCCATGCAGCATCCTGATTCACATTGCTCCTGTGCAGAAGGGACAATTCCAGGAGGACTCAAGTCACTGCATTCCCCTGCCTCCCTTGTGATGCCATTTAAGAGGCAGCCTCCTGCCTTCTACAGGCCACTGAAACCACGTTAGTTTAAGCAAAAACCACCTTCTAGCTCTGGTTTTTGTCCTGATCTTCATGAACCACGAGAACAGGGGCACGGGGAGGTTGTGACCGCAGGACACGATTCCCCAGCGTGGATCTGCAGAGATGCCCCGGGCGTGTGGATCCCAGGCCACACCAGTATTGCCACTTCTTCCCAGTGCTAATACTGGGAATATTCCCCCAGAGCTGGGCACGGGCTCGGGGGTGCTGGAGGCAGCAGCTCGGGCGCTCCGGGCTCTCCTGGCAGCTCCGAGCCCTGTTTACACAGGTGGCTACAATCCAGATTCTGTTTTGGGATGGGAATAAAAAGAATGCAATTGTTATCACAAACCATGATCTCATGTAGTCTGAGACCAAATATTTTCTTGCTAAAGAGAAGGTTTGTTTTGGCGTTTTCCTCGCTGAGGCTGATTGAACCTGACAATTCTTAGAAGAGCTGGAGGAAGGCACCACTGAGATGGGCATTGCAGAATAAGACCTTTACTCCTCCTGAGTCAACGTGTGTGTACAGGAGACAAGTGTGGAGTGAGATGGCAGACAAAAAAAAGTGTATTTTTTATTTAAAGTGGACTGGATGTGGCACCAAACCTGACCTGAAGTGCCTGTTTTGTTTTTGGAGCAGGTCCAGAGAAGACCACAAAGATGATCAGAGGATGGAACCCCTCTGCTGTGGGGACAGGTTGAGGGAGTTGAGCTTGTCCAGTCTGGAGATGAGAAGGCTCTGGGGAGACCTTCTGGTGGCCTTTCAGTACTTAAAGTGACCTGTCAGAAAGCTGGGCACAGACTTTTGAGCAGGGCCTGTTGGGACAGGACAAGGGGTGATGGTTTTAAAACTAAGAGGGAGATTCAGGCTAGACAGATGGAAGAAATGTTTGACCCTGAGGGTGGTGAGCCCCTGGCCCAGGCTGCCCAGAGAGGTGGTCACTGCCCCATCCCTGGCACCATCCCAGGGGAGGTTGGCCGGGGCTCTGAGCACCCTGCTCAGAGAAGGGTGCTGCAGGGAGAGCACCAGGTCTGACCCCAGCTGGGTGGGACCTGCGGGCACACGTGTCTGCATGGCAGCAGTGCAGGGACCAGGGCCACCGTCCCCTCTGCTGGGATTGATGATCTTGAGGTGCACATGCTCCATTAACCACATCCAAAGCTTGCACACAGGATGCAACAGCCTGGGCAGTGCCCTGCTGCTCTGTGGGCACAACCCATCACCACCCATCACCACCACAGGCAGGGACGCAGCAGAGTCGCTTGGCTCTTGTTTTCGGGAGCTCGATGAGCACAGGGGCAGCTGCCTGCACTCCAAATCCACGGGGAAAAACAAGCAGCTCATTTCCCTGGTCGGTTCTTTCCTTTAGAAATGATGAGCTCGTGAAATGGTGTTAAAATGAGTTTTGGGGAGAAGTAGCTTTGCTAACGTTGCTCCGTGGACTGTCTGAGGAATCGACTCTGCAGGGAAACTTAACAGATCTTTTTTAAGAGAAACAAAAACATTCACAATTCGACTCTTTGCTGAAGGATAATTATAATGAAGCTGTTTGTGGTAGCAAACAACTGCTGTTTACTGTCCCTCACAGTCAAGCAGAAGATGTTTTTTAGCTTATATTACAGTCTTTCATCCGGCTCAATTACCACCAATGTGTGATGATAAGAAGTAAGGAATATCAAAGGGAAAATAGGCAGAATAACAGGCCCCTAAAATTATGTAAATAACTGATTGAGGAGTGCAGTAAAGACATTTTTTTTTTCTTCATTTGAATATACTGAAGAGTTATATTTGCAGAATTATAGCATCTCTTGGGTCTTTTCTAACACTGTGGTTTGTATGTGCTACACTCATGCATAACAAGCTGTCTGCATGCCAGGAACATTTTTTTTCCCCCTTATAAATGACAACATTTTGATTTCACACCATAGTTATATCAATATTCCAGTCTCCTGAGATCCTCTTAATGTGATGACAATTCTGATATTAGTTCAGGCTGTTAATCCCAGGGCTCCTGTATTTTAGCATCTCCCTAGTCTAATCAGAATTATACTCTTTCAGGAATATATTGTTGTATTTATCTTCATATGTATCCCATAAATAATGCTGATGAGCATCCAGCCAATAGTTAGACTAAGTTTTCAGGGTGCTCCTTCAAGTAGACTTCCTTGCTTTGACTTTTTGTTGTTTCCATTGACATTGAAAGTAAATTCTCACAATAAACACATGGTTTGCCTGCAAGAGAAAAATTTTCCCTGGTGCAAACGTCCCCAGATGCTCCACCTCAGGAGCAGCTGCTGGTTCCTCTCTAGGAGCAGTGCAGGTTGGCTGTGGTGGGGAAGGGAGACAGCTGGGAAGGCAGAAGTGAGGGGCATCAAGGAGGAACCACAGGCCTGGAAGGGGCAGCTGGTGGGAATTAGGCATTAGGATGGTCTGGAAAAGGGCTGTGGGTGTGATGTGGCTCAGAGGGTGGTAATGCTCCTCTGCAGAGGGCAGGGTGCTGAAGAGAAGGGCTCTGGGAAGAATTCAAATGTGGGAAGGACTTATGGGCAGGGATGTGAAGAACTGGAGGAAACAGCTAGTTGGGAAAAAAACAAGGTAAATCTTTATGTATTTAACAGTAGAAAGCTCAGACCCAGAACCACCCTTCAGTGAACTTATTTAAATTTTCTACAAGACTATTTAAGCAAGACATCCCTAGTTCTGAGGGATTTTCCAGGGCAAACAAGGTCGCTGTGTTTGATTTTTTTGGGCTAGTGTGGGGAAATCATCTTCCAAAGCCTTGCATCTCTGCAGCCAGCACTGGGTTCAATGTGGAGAAGGGAGGGGTGGATGTGGACAGGACCCTCTGCCCCTCTCCTCCTGCCTCTCACTGCCAAAGCTGGTGTAGAACACGGGCTGAGTGACCCCTGACACAGGAGTGGTGACAGCACGTGGGGCTGGGTGCAGCCTCTGGCTCTGCTGAGGGTCTTGTCTAAATGTCTCTGTCCCTCAGTAAACCTGAGACTGTTTAGTCACAGCCTCTCTCAGTTTCACCCTGCTGAAAGCCTTGAGAACAAGCTCAGGGTTTTGTGTTCAAACTCAGAGGAGCTGTTTCCTCAGAGCAGGTGCCTTTCTAGTGAGCTTTCCCAACGTCTCCTTTTCAGGTCTGCAAGTCAGGAAGGAGGTAAAGCTATCCTCAGTGCCAGCCAAAATGCCATGCTGAGAGCTGCACCTCTCCAGAGGCAGAGCCCAGGGCCTGGAGCAGTGCCCCAGGAGCAGGTAAGAGGCACTAGAAGGAGAAGGGTGGATTTGTGCATGAGATAATTGCCCTCAGATAATTTCTGTGTGAGTGCCATTGCTTGGGGCCAGTCTGACACAAAGCAGAGCTGTGGTTTGTCCCACAGAGAGGAGCTGTGTGATGCTTTTTGCAGTCTCCAGGTAGGAAGCTCAAGTGGAAAATCTTCACTGGATGGTACCTCCTCAAGTGGAAAGGTTTCTGATACCTCAGTCTGAATACCTGGGCAAAGCAAACCCATCCTGGTGTTATAAAACAGGGCAGCTATTTTGACAGAGTATTTGTGGTTTGGTTAGGTTTGTTGTTGTTTTGTTGGGTTTTTTTTTAAAGAAAAATGGTTTTCTACAAATACATTCTATATGTGTTTGAGTCTGCTTAAAGTGAACTTGTGCTTGATGAAGCTGAGCAGTGAATAGAGGCTGAGTCCAAAGCTTTCAAGCCTGAAGAAGCATTTGTGCTTCTCTTTCCCATGCCAGTGATGGTGATTAACTAGATAAAGCATTCTTGCCTTAAACTCTCTGAATAATCTCACTCTGTGCAGTCGTCTTCTGTTCCAGTATTTAATTAGCCTAATTTTTTTCCCTTCAGGCAGAGTGTAGAGACTTTGATCTGGATATAACTTTAGAAATACTATACATAACTCCAGGAATAACACTGCTGGATCTGTTAGAAGATGGTGCTGTGCCACAGTTCCTCTGTGCTTTTGGGAAATTCACATCAACCTCCTGAATTTGGCAATAATTGAGATCACAGCATGTTGAAAAATTAGAACCAAGACATACTACTGTCAGTTCATGCTATCTTTGTTTTTGGGTTAAAATAATTTATTATACATCACAAATAAGGGAACAGCCCTGTAGGGTGGTGCCAGTGGTGGGTGGATGGGAGCTGGCACCTCGTTCCTGTGCTGCCTGCAGCTTTGGGTCCTCCTAAACCAGGGTGGGGGGTCCAGGCTTAGTAATTCTAGATGGGCTTTTTTTTTTTTCCCTTCTAAAACCCTATGAAAGCCTTTGAGCCAGTGTGAGCTT
The DNA here is from genome assembly GCF_000691845.1 of Merops nubicus. NCBI lineage: Eukaryota > Metazoa > Chordata > Aves > Coraciiformes > Meropidae > Merops > Merops nubicus. The sequence goes on from NW_008588919.1 coordinate 86,568, forward strand.
GTGGTATCCTCTGTGGCAGCCTTCCCCAGCCTGGTGTGTGCAGAGATCTGTCCTCCTGCTCGCGTGGGAACTGCCACGTGATGACTTCATCTGATGCCTCTGGTTCTCCGCCTGTGAGACACAGTGATGAACTTGTTCCCTCTTGCTCTTCTCTTTCCTATTTATCATTTCACAGGCTTCTGTCATATCCCCCATCCACCACCCAGCATTCTGTTGCACCCTGAAGTCATTGTCTAGTCATTCCCCACACAGAAGCTATTTCATACCTTTGCTCATCTCTTTCTTCTTTGCTATAGTGATCAAGTGAACTGTTAAGCCACTCTCACGGACAGAAACCACAGTGGAGGGGTTGATTAGGTCTTTTTCCAGAGCAGGATGTTCTTTGTGCTGGGTAATAGTCTTGTGGAGTTGTAGCGATTTCATTTAAAAAATACACATCTGTGTTCAAAGAGGACTGAATTCTGCCCCAGATCACACCCCCTGGTTTGGCAGTAAGTCAAAATCTAGAAGGGTTTTTTTGGTAGAGCTGGTTAGTCACTAAATACTAACTGCCTACAGCATGAGGGGCTTCCCAGAGCTCCTCTGCTCGGAGGTGCCAACCCCGGCAGGTCTGGGTGCCCTCTGCTATGTGGGAGCTTTGCTGAATTTACATCTCCGTGCTGATGGAGAGGATTTGGCTGCGTGTGTGGCAAAGAGCCTGAGTGCACAAAGCAAATCCCTCCCCTTGCCTCTGCACTGACTAGGAGCTGCAGCCTCCAGGCTGGAGTCTTCAATGCAGGTCTTCCCCCCCCTGCTTTAGAGACAGGATCTGTTGCTGCCACTGGAACGGTGGTACAGTAAAAGCCTTTTGTGTGTAGGAAAACGTGGAGAAATACTCACAAAGCTCTTCAGAAGTTTTGCATGTGGCCCAGAGCTTGCTTTGTCAAGGAATTTAAACATGTAATCTTGACATGTAAATATTTCCAGAAATATTTCCTGAATAAATAAAATTCCTTCCAAAATGACCTCACCCTCTGGCAGACCCAGCGTGTGTACTGTACATCTTCCAGAGAGGTTCATCTGGGCTGGGCTGGGGCCGAGGGCTGTGCAGCCCCTGGGGATGCCCTGAGCCCCACAGCCCCCACGGGGTCGGGCACGGCCGGCTCTGGAGCGTGGCACGGGTGCCAAGACCACAGCAACCAGCTCTGAAGTCTCCTGTCCCATCTTAATCCTGCCAGGTCTGCACCACCTCGAGTCCAAGCCATGTATAGGCAGACGTGAGGGAGCTGGAGCTGAGCACTGCTGCTCTCTGGGGCCATAAAGCAATTGGGTTTTACAGCTCTTGCAGCCGATCTGCTGCAGATCACTGGGGCTGGAAGCAGATCTGACTCCAGTCCCTGGAGCAGGCTCTTAGCAGGGTGCTACGGGGAGTTATTCCCTCTGCTCTGACCTTCCAAACCTCATATGGGGCTTGCTTTATGTTAGTTTTTTGGGGGTTTTTCCTTCAGGGCAAGTGCTGGTCTCCCAGCCTCTGCCAGCTCCCCGTGTGTTGGCATGTGCTGGAGGGGACCCGGGAGGGGAATTTCCCCCTCCAAATGGGAGCAGATGATCACTTGCAGGAGACCTCTCCCACCACAGCAGACAGTAAATAAATATTACTCAGTGACCCTCTCTTACAGCTTAGAGCTGTATTTTCCAGTTCTGTGGTGGGGACCTTCCAGCCTCCTGACAGTTTGCTTCCTCCCCACTATTTTATTTTTAATTCCTTGCCAGGCCAGCTCTGGGGCATTCAGTGGCTTTACCTTAGTTATCAGTAACTATACCTACCTGAGACAGATATATCTATTTATATGGCTGCCTGCCACCAATTTTTTGCTGTCCTGAGCAGAGCATGAACTAGTTCTGTATATATTTTTTTCCTAACTATATCCATCAAAATCTTTGCCCAGAGGACGATGGGGGAACCCAAGTGAGGTGTTGCAGAGCCTCTGCTCCCCCTCCTGTGAGGAGGTTTGTGGATGGGCTTTTTGGTGTGTGCTTGCATCGAGGTGATCCTCTCTGCCTTCAGAAAGGACTGGTTTTGTCTCTGCTGGTCTAAAGTTATAAAAAGAGATAAGAAATTAAATCAATTTCTTCAGTTATGAGGAGAACATAGAGAGTTTCTTCAAAGGTTATCTCTTCAGAAAGGGTGATTTTTAAAATCAGTTTCATTTCTTGGCCAATTTATTACTCATCCAACCATGCTAAGCTCTAACCATGTTATCAAAATACTGTATTTGCTAGCATCAAGTAGGGCTGGCTAGAACACAAGAATGTAATTTTCTGGAAAATTTTAAGACCTTGAAAATATTTTTCAATGTGTGTTGAGCACAACTGAGTGCTTTAAAAAAAAAAAATTAAAAAGTGACTCAGGGATGTGGGGACAAATTCCAAAGAACAGAGTGCTGGAGTCTGTGCACATCTCCCCAGCCCAGGAATCCCCAGTTCTGCTGGGTGTGAGCAGGAGCCTCTGGGGCTGAGCCCCATGGAAACATGATGAAGAGATACCTGTGAAGCTTGGCAGGCTGAGCTCCTAGCCTGCTGTGAAATGAAGCAGCTGATGCTGAAGAGGGTCTCAAGCCCCTCAGCAGCGTGGGCAGGGTGGCACCAGCTCAAAGCATTAGAAATTAGGCGAGTCAATAACTTTTATATCTTCTTTTCATGTTTAAAAATACTCGGTGCTTTTTCTTTTTATGAGAAACCCCTTTTTGCTCTGAGTAGGTACTTTCAGCCTATTCATCAAAAACTGAATTTCCAGTTTTGCTTGTTCAAAAGCAGGAGCACATTCACTAACTGAGTAAAAAAGCTCTCTTGAATTAAGAAGTTTTAACAAAAGTAGAACTTGAACCGAGAATAAACGTCTAGATGCTGCAAAGCTCTTTGTGCTTAGAGACTGTGTTCTCGTCCTCAGAAGCTCTGGATGAAAAAGCTGTTCTGCCCAATTCTGGCAAACAGCTGCTTCAGACATTTTCTCATTGTAAGGCAACAGAAACAATTCACCTTAGGAACAAGGAAAATCTGAGTTAAAGGATTCCCGGGACCTTTGGCCAGAACACACTGAGAAACGAGGGTGGAAATGGAGACAGGTCTGAGCATCATGTGGTGGTTACTGATATTGGGCTGGCCAGGATGCCCAGTGCTGCTCAGACACCAGGCTTCTTGGTTGGAAATCAGAAAATCATAGCATCCTTTAGGTGGAAAAAGACCTTTAAGATCATCAAATTCAATCATTAACTTAACTCTACCAAGCCCACCACTACACCATGTCCCTCAGAAACACATCTACACCACTTTTAAACATGTGCAGGGATCATGAGTCAACCACTGCCCTGGGCAGCCTGTTCCAGGGCTCGACAGCCCTTTTGGGGAAGAAATTTTCCCTAACATCCAGCCTAAACCTCCCCTGGAACAACTTGAGGTTATTTCCTCTTGTCCTGTGGCTTGTCACTTGGCTTGTGTGGTTAGAGCGCACCTACTGACATTAACTAATGGCTCATCTTAGTTTAGGGAAAGCCCTTAATTATTTAAAATAATCCAGACACCAAAAAACCCAAACAAACAAAAACCCCCTCATTATTAATTGTCATTTTTGCACTGCAGAGTAATTTCACATTTTTTTTATATGCGATGAGCGCTCGTTGGGTGATCCATCTGACACCAGCAGCTTCTCGAGAAGTTCGTGGAGCAGCAAAGATCAGCACTTGCTGAGAAGAGCATCTCTGCTGCCCCGACCTTCCCAGGGCACGGGGGGCTCGTTGTGAGTGGCACTGGTGGCTCCCTGGGTGGGGTGGCAGGAGCCCGGTGCCCGTCCCGGTGCCCGTCCCGGTGCCACGGGAGCTGCAGCCCCAGCTGGAGCTCCAGCATCATGACCTGGTTTTCTCAGGTAGCTATTGATAATGTCCTCCTGTGTTTTCCAGTGCTGCAACTTTATTTCTGGCATACCTAGGCTTGATTTTGGATAGAGAAAACGGATTGAATTTTTGTGCTTAGCTGCCTTACTGTTGAAGCTGATGTGAAGGTGGTTTTGGGGATGTGCTGGCTGCAGGGAAAGCCCCCAGGCTGGTGGCCAGGCTGGTACCCGTCTGCCCCCCGGGGCTGGGGGGTCGTTAATCTCTGTTGTTGGGGGAAGCCGCTCTGGCAGCTGCTGAGGGCTGCTTCTGGCAGGAGGCTGGAGGAGCTACGGGCTGAGCTGTGACACTGAGCAGCAAACTTGACATTGGGAGGGAACCTCTGTGAAGCTGTTTAAGTACAGTCTATTAATCCTCAGTGAGGACAGAGAGAGGCTTCATCATAATAAGTCCATTCGTATGCAAACGTTTGCTTAAATACTTCTTGATGTTCTTTAAAATACTTGCTCAGACTCCTGCAGCACACGAGCATTGATTTCTTTAGGCCCTTCCAACAATACAGGCTGTAGCATTTGTTTTCCAGCTATTGTTCTGCTGCTTTTCCCCTCTCAGCTAATTATTGCAGTTCTCTTTAAATGATGCATTTGGTATTGAATTATATATTTTTAAAAGTTCTTACGTTTGTCTTAGCTGGAAATACGTTCTGGCCTGACTTGTAATTCCCTCTGCAGCCTCATTGGAGTCAGGGAATATATACAAAAATATTAAGTCAATAAAAGTGTACCATAACTCACTGCAGATTTAAAGATTTTTTTTTTTTAATGAATAACTATCCCAGGCAGCTAGAAATAATTTTAAAAAAATTCCAAGCCCTAATTAAGTAAATCATTAAAGAATATCCTGGGATTTAAAAGTATGCCAAGGGCTTTGCCTGCACAGGGCTGAAATAGGCAGGTAGCTGAGTGCAGCCCTGGGAGGCTCGGGAGCCCCCCCGGCCCCGTTGTTCCCCACAAAATTGAAAAATAGTCAAACCCACCCAAATGAATCTAGATTAGAGCAATTCCTGGCTCAGCTTGCAGCCGTGTTTCCTGTTCTGATGAAAGTTTCCCCCTGAAACATTTTAGTGCACTCGATCTTCTCACAAGCTACCAGGCAACTATTGCAATGAATCTGGGAAATGGGATTTGTCAGTAACCCCGAGTCGCGCCGTGCCGCGCAGGGGGTGCAGGGCAGCAGCACCCCAGATGTGCCATGCCCCATGCCAAGGGCTCAGGCTGCTGCAGCAGGAGCTCACGGCCAGGACTGGCTGCACTCACTGGTGATCACTGGCAAGCATTTGGATTTTGGGAGTCGATGGCGTCCTGCTCCATAGAGGGATGTTGTGACAGAAACGCAGCAGAGGCTCCTCCAGCCCGGGGCCAGGGGGAGGTTGGCTGCAGCCCAGGCAGTGCCCGGGATCAAAGCCAGAGCTGGAGCTGAAATCCAGGGGAGTTTCTCCATCGCCTTCCCGAGCCCCAGGGTGATGGGGCACAAGCACCTCCTGAGCAGGGGGGGTCAGGGTCTGCTGTGTGGGAGCTCCCCCCTCGTTTAGCATCCACACTCTTCTCTCGGGTGGATTCATTGGGGTGACCCCGGCTCAGTTCCATTTACAGGACGTGCCTTCTGCTGGATTTATTTCTGTCTGCTGGTGCTGTCGGCGTGATCCTGTTGGCTGTAGGTACAGACAGCAGATTCCCTGATCCAGCGAGGATTGACTCCTGTGGAAATATTCTGGGCGTGAGCCTCTGGTGGTGCTGTGGCCGTGGAGGAGAGCCCGTGATGGAGCCAGAGCCTTCCCCTGTGTCCAACCAGCAAGCCCAACCTGCCTCAGACCCCTGACCCACCCACAGGCTTCCACCTCCAGGAATTTATGGAATGGAATTCCAGGGGAGGGTTGTTTGCACTCAGATCTTAGTGTGGTTATTCATAAAGCCAAAAAAGAAACACACCTCTAAAGCAGTGTGTGCACCTTTCCTCTATTTTGCCTGCCTTTTTTTTTTAGTCCTTCTTTTTTTGGCCTGCTTCCTGCAGCTCCAGGCAGTGTGAGCTCTGCTGCTGCATGGTGGGCACAACACCAGCAGCCTGAAAGTGGCACTTTCTGTAGCATTACTACAGAGAAGGGTTCATCTGAAAAATGGTGGTGGGACACTTTAGAAATAATATTTTAACTTAAATTACTAATTTCACCTAATTCAGAGCCCTGCTGACTCCAAACACAGGTAAAGCCTTCCTATGGAATGTAAGACATTGCTCAGAACACCAGTGTTTGGAAGCATCTCTTGTGTCATGCTTAACCTAAAAGCATTGATTTTTGGACATAATTTGAAATAATATCCTTTGGTTTATGTCTAACTGGAAGAAGAATAATTCTGATGACTGAATCTGTGGTAAACAGTTTCACTCACTGTCAATCTTGTTTCTTTAGTGCTGGTACTACTGATAGAGCCAAAGCTTATTCAGCCTCATAAACCAGATGAATGATTCACAGGCTCTGTCTCTACACAGCAACTCTATTTATATGGTATGAGAATATTATATAAATACCACGTTGTCTTAATCATGCATCTGTATTCGTTTTGATGGGAAGGCAATTACTTCTCTCCAGCACAGTTTCATTTAGTGACTTCCTAATGTGCCAGAGACTAATTATTCCAGAAACAAATGTTAAAATGCACTTTCAGTGGTCAACATGTTGCACTGCACTGTCCCCATCGACCCAGGCAGGCACAGGACGTGTCCCCCCAGCTCCCTGCTGGGGGGTGGGCACAGGTGGGCACCTCTGGTCTTCTAGCTCTGCAGTGGTGCCATACAATGGGGATATCACATCAAATACTCTTTTTTTAAAAGAGGAAGGACTCGTTGGAAGGTTTATATACTAGACCTGGGGAAGGGACCAACACGTTTAGGAAGAAACTTGCATCATCCTCTGCAAAGCCACGTGGTACCAAGCGGCACCTGGCACAGGGGACCCGAGGGTGGCAGGGGCTGGGACCTGGGGGCACGAGCTTTTACAGGTCCTGCCACCTCCGTGTAAACTGCTCCTGGCCACAAGAGATGTGGAGGAAAACAGCGTCTGGTAAACGCCTGAGCCCATAACACATGCCCCAGAGTAAACATTGCTCCTATGACTGGGCTTTTGGCCATCCAAGTTGAAGCATGTCTGTGTCTTCTGGAGCCATTGCGTTTGTATAAACAAATATTCGGAGGCAGAGAGGGATGATCCTGACTGATCAGGAGCCCAGGCTTGGCTCCTGGCCTGAGCCATGCCTAGGACTAAATGGACAGGCTGAGGAGGTGCCGGTGACATGCACAAGCCAGCGTCCCAGTCTGCTCCCACATTCTTCTTCCCTAACTGTGCCAACCACCGGGGCAAACCCCGGGGGAATTTTGCCATTTTGCAGTTACCTGCAGGAGAACAGAGTCCCACCCGTGTGCTCACATCCCCCAGGGGCTGGACCCTGAATGGGACAGGCAGTGACCACAGGCTGGGTCAGACGAGGTTGTCCCCATCCCAGATGCACTGGTGGCCCAGCTGGGGATGGTGTCGGTGCTGCTGGTTGTGCCTCTGCCCACAACACGTGTGGTGTGTCAGAAGCACCAGGGCAAGAGCAAACCAGCCTGTTTGCAGGTAACTGCCTCTGTCCTCAGCAGCTTCAGAGAGAAGGAAAAAAAGATCAAACCCACGTAGTGTGTATTTGTCTGTTCTGGGCTGATGGACAAAATGTTCTCAAAGTTATTTCTACCCTGTGTAGTGGTGAGGACACTTATTTCTCTGACCATCTCATGCTTGAGTGTTACCAATAAATGCCAAGAGCATCGTTCTTGTGGTACACTCACCCCAGTGACACAAAAGAGCTTGTCCCCTTGCAGTGCTGGCTCCTGGTGGGCAGCCCCTGGATGGAGGGCAAGGGGGGCTGGGGAGGGTCCTGTCCCCAAAGCCCCAGCCCTCCCCATCTCAGCCCTTGCGTTGCTGGTATGTCCTTCCCTCCTCCCTTGGTTTTCAGGTAAGACTGGAAAAGGAAAAATGAAACTGTGGAATTGTGCAGGCTCAGGGAACAAAGTGAGGATCAGTAACTGTTCTTTACCATTGATTTTTTTTTTTTTTAAAAAAAGTCTAAGTATCTTTGAAGAGAGGAGTGAGTTTGCAACACAAAGTTAGGTCTCATTTTAAAATATTTTTTTTCAATATACTAGAATTAATGTGAGTTTAAGACTACTGATAGATGTTACCTAAAAACACTCCAGTTAGTTTTCTGGAGACCAATTTGTAGAAATTCTAGATTTTAAAGATGTTTTCTCTCAAAGTCCACACACAAAGATGCTAAAGCCACATTCTGGGTCAGTTTCCTGGTTTCCATAGGTGCAACTCCACAAATACAAACTCATCTTTAAGTGCAAAAGAAACAAAAGTACAAAACAGATTGAGCTTTAAGAGCTGAAAGTGACCAGGAAGGGGGGATAAAAGGAAACATGCAATGCTTTAAACACTGAAAACCAGACCAAGGTCTCCAAGAGCTTACAAGAAACTCCTTTGCTGTGCAAGCATCCCCCAAGGGCTGGGCACTGCCCCCTCTGTGGCATTGCCACCAGCCCTGTGCCCAAGCCCGCTCTCTCCTGAAGGCAAATTGTTGTTGATTGGTCTCGTATGGGGGTAAGGAGTTAATTGTCCTTTGTTTCAGGTTACATGCCATCTGAAATCCCAAATACAGATTTAATGCCCAATTTAACATGCAGGCAAGGCTCTTGTTGAAGTTCATTGGCCAAGACTGAGCTCTGGGCAAGTCCTGCACCTCGAGCACCTGGAGGCTGGGGAACACCTCACAGCAAGCGTAGTTCTGTAGTGATGCTCTTGGGTGCAGACGTTTCCATCCCTGAAACTTCTTCTTAGACCTGCCACAGTCGTGTTCCCTTCTCCCTTCTCTCCCCTCCTCCCGTCGGTGCCGAGCTGCCGCGGCGGCACGCAGTCGCGCTGACACGTGGCTTATGGCTGAAGGATGAAAAGAGCAGTTTCTTTAGAAGTTTCTTATTAGGTATGTAATCTTGTCGAGCAAAACCATCTTCCTTTCAGCTTGTTTATCCTTTCATCCTACATTTGTTCGTGCTTGATCTCCAAAGTGATTTAACTTGTGCAGAATTCCGTGAGCGTCGTCGGTCGCTGTCTCTCGGTTTTGGCTTGGGGAAGCTGGAATGTGATTTATGGCAAAGACAAAGCAAATGACACAACACCAGGCTTGTTCTTCAGACATTTATTGCCTCAGGCTTTGCCGTGTTTCCTTCTCGTAGTAAATGGGCCGGGGCAGTAACCAAAAACCAGGGTGAGGACTGGAAAACTGCACCAGACATGGGGCAGAGAGGAAGACAGAGCTCGGTTCCAGCCTCTGTTTGATTGGAAACTAAAATCTGGGACATAGAAAATTCAGGGTGCCAAGCTGTTAGGATTGCTCCTACAGGCACCCAGGAAGATAATTAGCTCACTCATTCATGCCATTAACAGTAGCCAGAAAATTTGCCTGAGCTGGCACGTGCAGGCTGAAGGTCTCTGTACATGGCAGGGCTCTCTGGAGTCTCCGTGTACCCTGGGTGGGCTCAGCACCAAGCTGGGGCAGGGTGAGGGGTTGTGCTTCACTCTCCCCCCGTGTTCTGTGGTGCCAGGGTGCCCCAGTGACTTGTCGAGGTGCTGCTGGACTCAGACACGAGCTTGTTTTCACCCGAGGAGAACAGATTGTCAAAACAGACCGGGCATGTCAATGAAGAGCAGATGGTTGTGTCGCTGCCCAGCAGGACAAGCGTGTGCAGGGAATCGGCACCGTGGCAAGCTATGAGAACCAGCTAATATTCCTGCTTTGGGAAGACACTGTCTTCCCAAATGGATACAGGGCACAGCTTGGCCACCAAGGCCATCTGCAGAACTGTGCCAATAATGTGCTCGCCGTTTCTGGGGTTCTCTGTCCTTCCATGGAAAATATTTACCAACCCAATGGATGCTGCGTTTGGTGCGTGTGGATTTAATCCTCACTCTTCTGGTGGCCTCCTGAGGCACACTGTGACAGAGCTCTTGCTGCTAAGCCTGTGCTGGTGATGCAGAGAGGGCAGTGGGAAGGAAATGCCCCAAGTCCGTATCACTGCCCCACCACAGGCAGAACTGGGCTCCCAGCAGAGAGGCTACTGGACTGCACGGGAGGAGTCGTGCTCTCTGTATGGGTGGCCACAGACGAGTCGTGCAGACCAACGCCCTGCCTGTGGGAGCTCAGCCTTCCTGCCAGCTTCCAAAGGGCAGCTTTGGTTGGGATTGTCAGTGGTTTTAAGTGACCCTGAAGCTGCTCTGCTTGACCTGTCCTCTCCGGAGTCGCTTGGCCCTTCACTGGACCTGTCCATGGCCACCACAGTAGCCTACCTCTGTAAGTTGGCTAGGTGAGGTGAAATTCATGTGGTTATTGTGCCTCTTGCTGCCCGTATTGTACAACTCTCTAACTGTACAGCAATTAAACATGCCCTGCAGAAGAGCTATTTCAGTTGCAGAGCTAAGTCTCCTTTCTTATCATGTTGGGCTACTGCCCACTGGCAGAGGATTCATCAAAACTTCATTTCTTGGGAAAGATCTTTGCAGAAGTAGGAGCTGTGCACCAAGCCAGCTTCAGGCTTCCCAGTCACGGGTGATTTGCTGACAACATCCTGATCTGGCAAAGATTAATTTCAATTATTGTAGCTCCTTGAAGAAAACACAAATCTGACACCTATCTCAACTATCTAGATTCTATCAAATATTCTCACTGTAAATTAAGGTTGTTAACATCCTAATTTAAATGAGCTGATCTTTTTTTCCCTCTTTTCTTTTTCCCAGCACTAATTAATATCTCTCTAAACCTTTGGAATGAATACAGTTATACAATCTCATGTACATTATAGCCAGGCAAGAGCATTTACAAATACTCCCTTACTGTGTTTGGGGGAAAAAAAAAAGATGATAAACATTCTACCAAAGGAAGAATTTTCATATATTGCTTCTGGAGCAAGAGGTCACATTGCTTTTTATACATATCAAAAAGTGCCTCTCTGTGAATTGTGTACATTCTGTGCCTGAAAGATTTTAGTGCAGCAGTGACCTTAGAGGGTCTTTGGCAGAGAAGCCCTTTAGAGCTGAATTGGTAACCTGACATGGAACGAAGAGGTTGCCATGGCAAATATACATTATTTTTTTTTAATGCAATCAGAGAAAATAAGGGACTAAAGCAGGTAAGGCTGATTGGTAAGATAGTGCTGCTCAAGGCAGTAGAAACCCTTCTCTACCGTGGTCAAAGCTTTTATTGTTTTCAACAGAAGAGATGTATTAGACTGTTAAATTTAAACAAAGCTCTTTGAAGCTGGTGTTGCTTCCCCTGCCTTGCAGGTTCAGAGATGCTTGACTGCTGTGGAAAACAACCCAGCCCCAAAATGCTTCCCTTGTAGATTCACAGGGTATGTGCAAGCACCAGCACCAACAGGTCTTTTGTGTTATTCTACTATAGGGGGAAAAATATCCACACTGTATATACAAACAGCCTGCAAGCACCTTGCATTTGGCACTGTTATCTGATTATACACACATAAATCTGCTTATATAATTCTGCCTGAACAGCAGTGAATTGTTTTGCCAGCAATTTACACTCTCCTAGCTGAGCCCTTGCAGACCTACTTTAAAATCTTGACTTAACTCTTTGAACTCCCAGTTGCAACCATTTGATCATCTCATTTTTTTTAGCTAAGATGTTGGAGTTTTAGTTTGTTCAAAGTGGTCCAGTCATAGAAAATGCTAAATTTTTCAATGTAAGCTGTAAATGAAACTTAACTTCCCATTCTGTTGTGGTGCTTCCTTTTTTCATTGTCACTTTGCTGACGTGTAACTCCTGGTGAATGAAGTTCCACGGCAGAGCTGAGCACACTATTATTGAAAGTAAAATAATTTAGGCCTTATCTGAGTGGCAGAGTAGTCTGAGACCTGCCTCCACAAGGAGAAATAACATGACCTGGCCTTAAGTTGGTCCATTTACAGTCTGCAACTGCTGAAGTGAAAGAAGTTTTGATAAGTCAAGCAGGACAAGAAAAATACTTCTTTTGGGGGTGGAAATTTTGAACTTTCACAAAACCCCAAAATTTCATGTGGAAATATGACTCCTCCTGATGAATGGGGTTATTTTTCATCTTGTGGGGGATATTTCTCATCCAGTTTTGGGGTGAAATAAGAAATGCCAGAAGAGGAGCCAGGCTGCAGGAGGTCCCAGGGCAGAGCCAGCAGCATGGCAGAGACCCCAGGGCAGGGGTTGGGGGCTGTGTCCTGCATCACCCTGGGGTCAGCTGGGTCACTCTGGACAGTCCCTCACTGATCTCTGTTGTCAGCTGCAGTCCCCTGATGTGCATGAACACCTAGATGTGTGTGTGTTTGTGTGTGTGTGCCCTGCTTGGGTGGCTTTGCAGGTTGCTCCTCCCCAAAGTAGTTTACACATTTTCCAAAAGGTCATTTAGGCAATTAACTTAATAGCCCACGATGTCATTCAGCAACCATTTAAACTCCCATAAATGAAATGACTGGAGTCCAACTGTTCCTTTCCCGTGACCTTCATGTACTTTCCCTTTGTTAACTCTTCTCACCCCTGGGTGAGCACTGAGGTGCTGAGTGGTGCTGTGTGGCTGGGAGGAGGGTCACATGCTGCTCACCCCGGGGCTCCTGGGCTGCAATTCCTGTGGCCACATTTGTTTCATGGATGCTTCATGGCTGCGGTGTCTGTCACTTCACTTTGCCTGTGGAACTTTCCTTGGAACAGGAGGAAAAAGATCTTTGGTGTGAGGGTGGCAGAGCCTGGAGCAGCTGCCCAGAGAGGCTGTGGAGTCTCCTGCTCTGGAGAGATTCCAAACCCACCTGGATGTGACCCTGGGCACCCTGCTGTGGGTGACCTTTCTTTAGCAGAGGGGTTGAGCTAGATGATCTCCAGAGGTCCCTTCCAACCCCAACCATGAGCCTGGTGGATCCTGCAGCACAGAGTCTAGTCCGAGGTCACGCAGTGAGCTGGGGGCCAAGGGCAGAGCTCAGGTTTCTCCAGTGGCTGTTTCTGCCCTCGGGGTGTCCTGCTCTGTTCTAACAGTGCCTAGCACTGGAAGGGGATGAAGGGGATTACCTCGTTTGTCATCTTCATTAAACACCCAGGCTCTGCTCTGAGAGCTCTGGCCCTGTAAAGCCCTCAGGCCCCCCGAAGCCCCGCAGCCCCCGTGAATGGGGTTGCCAGGCAGAGGTGTCCATTGCCAGCCACAGCCACCCGGGTCTCGGGCAGCCTCGGGGGCACAGCACTGGGCATCGAATCTCCTGGCTTGTGCCAGGAAAGGCAGCCCTGAAAACTGCCCCAGGGGAAGAGGAGTTTCAGTTCTGTTTCCTTGGCTTGACCTCATCCTTGTTGAAAAGGGCCTGATCCTGCAAACCCACACACTCAGGAGTGTTTTCTCTAGGCAGAGGAAAAAGTCTGAAAGCTGAAAAATCCAGATCGTGTTCCCATCTTAACTCCTGAGGCTTCTTCCTGGTCCCCTTGCACTGTCACATCCCTTCTGAGCACTTTACACTCAGCCCAGGTAAATCTAAGACGAGGTCTCAGCTGCCTGTGTGTGTCTGCAGATAATGTGGAGTAATCAGCACAGCCCTTGTCAGACCTACTGCTGACTGAACCTCAGCTTTATCTTAATTAATGACGTTCTGTCTAGTACAAAGTGGGGTAAACAGCAAAAGGAGAGAGGAAAATAAGAGAAGGTAAAACACTTCCTTATCTTTTTTTCAAGGCAGGAGACTTCATGTAGGAACGACCCAGATAATGCCACTCAATAGAGGGTACAGCACTGTGTTTGGTACAGAATGTATTCAAATGATATACAAGCTTGCTTTGAATATATCAAGTGCTAAAGCTCCTGTTGACTTCCACAGGGCAGAAATTTATCCCAGTGGTGGAAATTTTCTTGTTGTTACACCATTTACACCGACCCAAGGAGGGTCAGGAGCCCCTGTGATGTGATGTGATGTGATGTGATGTGATGTGATGTGATGTGATGTGATGTGATGCTGCTCACAACCAGCACGGGGATTTAAATACTGGGTGTGATTTGGAGGGGAACCAGTTGAGGTCTGTGAGGTTAAAAGGAGGCATTTAACCTCATTAAGCAGCTCCCTTGTGAAGGGAACAGCGAGTGTCTCTGCTGTTAGGAACGTTATCTGGTGAGAAGGCACAAGTGACAACCCAGCAGAGTTATTAAAGTGACTCTTATCGTGCTAGTGCCTGATTGTTTCTGGAAATGGAGCAATGGCCCTTGAATGCAAACTGCAGGTTTTCTTGGAATTCTGGATGTTGTACAAAACCAGCTCTTTTCAGACCCAGAAGACACCAGTGAAGTAAAATAGGGTTTTCGAGTGGAAAACTGCCAATTATTCCAGATTGTTGTGATAGTTTAGTGATTCACACAAGACTTTAGTAGACTGCTAGTGAGAAATTCTTTTTTAAATACACTACAGGTTACAAAGCATATTTCTGAATAAAGCATTCACATTTTAAGGTAATTCTTCCATGCAGCTTTTTTGCTTCTTGAGGACTTTCAGGGACTGAACAGAGCTTAGATTTTATAAAAACTTGTGATCTATGTAAGTTAGGCAGAAAGACAATGAGATTTCTTTATTTGTCCTAACCTGCTCACATGCAGGCTACAAGGCCCTGTGTTTCTAGCTAGGTGCTTTATTTAAGGGTCTGGCTTCACACCCTCCACTCCAGGAAGAGTAAAAGTAAATTTACTCCAAGTGTTTGTGATTAGGAAGAACAAAATTATGCTTAAAAAAGTGGGAATTAGGCTGAGGTAGGTGACTGTGTATCATCATCTGATTTAACAGGATTCTGCTCATAGAGGAAGGTGTTTTGAAGGCATTTAAGACAAAACTCAGGCTGCAGGATCACCAGGTACCAGCCAAGGAAGATGTGTCCTGTCTTTGGTCCCTCTTTTTCCACTCCTGTTGGAGGAGTTGCAGTGATCAATAAGTCTGTTGTCAATCTCAAACACACAGCATGGTACTTTAAAAGTATATAAAATACTGCATCTGAAGCAATTGACTATAACCACCACCCGTGGATGTATTTAAAAGCCATGTAGATGTGGTGCTGAGGGACATGGTTTAGCAGTGGAGTTGGTAGAGTTAGCTTGATAGTTGGACTTGATCTTAAAGGTCTTTTCCAACCACAACAATTTCTATGATTCTGTGATAGGAACACAGAAAAGACAACAGCACTAGTGGATAAAGATCAGGCATGATTCATAAAATGCAAAACATAAAAGAACACGTTTAATTATTCTGTGATTACATATTAATTACCTTTCTGTGGCACGTACACCCAGGTCTCTAAGCAGAATGAGTCGATTTCCTTTAAGGAAACAGAACTCACCAAAAGACAGCTCTGTGCCAGAGGAAGCTGATAGGGTTGGCTCTATCTCATGAGAATTTCTCAAATACTCTTGCAAAAAATTACCCAGTGCATAAAAAAAACCCTTTTTGTTTAAGTCCTTGTGAGTTAAGATTAAAGGCAGAACGGAAAAATTGATCTTGTGACTTAGCAGCAAGAGAAAGAATGAAAAATGCATCCACCTTCAGTCTGGAGAGACTGAGGCAGTCTGGTTATTCAGAACTGGATGGTAAGGTGGGAGTCTGCATCTTCTTTTACTGGTACTCATTTTTCTCTGATGTGACATCCTGGTGTTTCAGTAATGGTCTGGCTTGTGCCTGGTTATCTATTCACTAACAAACAGCAAGACACAAGGCAAACTTTTACCTGCAGTACACAGCCCTGCCCTAAGCACGTGCTGCCCCTCTGGGCACCCAGCTCTTGTTAGTGACAAGGAGAGCTGAGGGGCTGCAGGTACCACGTTTTACCAGAGATCTGGGTTAGGATGTAGCAAAGTGGAGGTCACAAGTGCTTTCCAAGCCTCCCAGAGCAGGAGCAGATTTAATGCATCAACCACCACGTTGAGTGCATCCAGTTTCTCCCAGAACTCATGCTGTCGGTTCCAAGGGATTAGAGCCACGTTATTCACGATGAAACGTGTAGTCCTTGGAGTGGCACGTGGGTTTACCATCAGATTATTAAACTGATGGCCTGCTGTCATGAAACCAAAGCTGCAAAGAGACCAAATGCCTAGAAGTGAGAGTTACACTAATTCTGAGAGAGATGGGCCAGTACTTTTAATTTTGAAGGGAGCCTGCCACCGCAGACACTAAAATGCCTGTGCAGAAGTCTCTGCCAGTGAAAAAAAAAGAACTTAAATCTAGCTGGGTTTGCATAGAGATATGTTGTTATTGTGTGGGTGTAATACACACCCACATACCCCCCCAGTAAAGAAATTCCCTGCATTGCCTTTGGTCTTTTGGCTGATCACAAGTGGCTCTATACTCACCGAGTTGCATAGCCCCCATGTGCACTGTACCCTCTGGAAATGATCCCTTTGGCACAGACATTGGACAGGGAGCTAATTTTAGTATTCCTAGAAACATTCATTCCTATTGACAGTCAGCCCTGAAGCTGAACTGGTCCTTTTATTTCAGCAAGGCTCCCAGGAGCACCAGCTCCACGCCTGATCTCTCATCCCTGTCCTGGCTGGGAAGTGCTGCCTCCCAGCTGCCCCAGGCACCATCCTGCTCAGGGACCTTCACACTTCCAGCTCAGCCCATCTTCACACCTAGAAGGAGATCTGAGTTTTGCAAAATTTATGTAATAAGAAAAACAACATCTTAAGGGAATTTTGAAAACGTAGAAGTCTGGGTTTCTCCCTGTCTAAGGTGGAAATTTGTCAGGGAAGCAGAGGAACTTCATCCAGCTCTCAGTGACTGAAGGTTTTGTTTGAAAAAGCCTAAGGTCCTGGACAGAGTTGTCCCTGTGGTTAAAATGAAGGTGGTAAATAAGCAGCACTATAGTAGCTTCTTTTTTACCTTACTTAAACTTCTCACTAATGCAGCATTACAGATGCAACTGATAGAATGTACATGTGACATCAGTTTTGTTATAAATGCCAAAAAATTTCTGTGCAGTTTACAGAAACCATGACAGATCTTTAAAACAAATTCTTTTTTGGTTTTGGCTTTTTATTTTTTTTACGACTTTTCGGTGTTGGCAGTTTAAGGGATCTGAAAATTGAATCCATCCATCTGGCAATGGGAAAACAAACAACATATCTGTCTCTGTATTCTCTCTTCACTCCAATGCTTAAAGTTCCTAAACACAACTAAGTAAATGGTAGGGGGAAGGGAGGGTAAAAATCACTCACCCCTCAGCCTATTAGCCCGTCATGTTCTGAAGAGATTTTTTGAATTATTTACCAAAATTTCTCCTGTAGTCTTGAGCATTTAAAAAAGTTTAGAGCATCTGAAAAATGCAGTTGGTAAAATAAGATGAAGGTGGTCTGAGAATGCAGAGGTCAGTCTCCTTCTCTCATGTGCCAGGCTGAGTTGCTCGACATCAAGTCATTGGAGCCACAGAGGGCTCGAAGCTTTCTGCCCAGGCCTGTATCTAAGTGCATAAGAAGTAGCCATCCTGTTTCAAGTTAATTATTTAAACCATAATAATCTGATAATGCTCTCTGAGGACTCTGTAGATGTTCAGAAACTATGTTCTCATCCCCTGATTTTTACCAATCTCCTTCACCATGATTCCTTGGCCATTTCATGAGGCTTGGGGTTTTTTTTTTCCCATCACTGGAGATTTTTTTTCCCCATCACTTTTTTCCCCTTTTGGACAGGGGAGGAATGCCAGGACACACGTGATGGTGTCTCACCAGTGAGCCCCAGCTGATCCTTCTATCAGTTGTGCTCACTAGAAAAAGGCAACAATCCACAGACTCTCCTCTTCCTCATGCAGAATGAACTAGTTTCAGAAATCCAGTTACCTCTGAGCCTCCATTCTGAAGTGACAGTTCCCAGCTCCCCCCAGGGCACCGTGCACTCTGCTGTGTACAGTTTTATACATTATTTCTTTAATTTTTCTCTTCTGGAATGACAACAGATATTTTCATCCAGAAAGCTTTGGCTGCAGAGGGCAGGTCCTGATGCCATGTGTGTGTGAGCTCCCCGAGCTGAAAACTTCATATGCTCCCTGTGTGCAGCTCCACAGCAGGACAGGGCAATGACTAACCCTGGCTAAGGATCTGCCCCATGTTTTCTCACTTTCTTTTGCCTTTTATGTGGCAGCAAGTTTCTTTACTGGCCATCTAAGCAACATGCAGCTCTTTGTGTACTGGTTTGAAGATTTAGCATCCTCTCATATTGAAGGATAACCCCGATATTGCTTCCCTCTAGAGAAGGTATTTTGTCCTTCAATAAAACAAAATCACATAATTCAGATACTGATTAAGTGTTGAGGAAAGAGGTAGGAAATTCAGGCTCTCAGTTTTTATATCAGTGTTTAGATCAATTGGGCATTGATCACTCTTCACCTTGCTAAATGAGAGACAGCTGTAAAGTGTTAATCTCCATCAGAAAGCTATAAGCACACGAGGCAAATTATTTTCATTCAACTCCCTCCCCCTGTCTATAACCTGGGTCACATAATCAGGAATGAAAATCATTATCTATTTCATTCGCATCTGTTATTAATTTTTTGAAGCCTCCTTTAAATCTGATTAGAACTTCTCATCTAAACCAAACAAATTCTGAACTCAAGGCTAAAATGCATCAGGTTAGCTTAGTAATTCACATGATATTTTTATTTTCTCTTCCTAATTGAATTTGTACATTGATTCGTGTTACTGTTCTCCTGACCAGTTGTTATGAACTGTTTATAAAATGCCAAGGGTGCAGGATGCACTGTGCAGACACTGCCAGCAGCTTGCTCTCCTGGTTGGCACAGCCCATCTCCTGTCCCCTGCCCAGGTCACCTCCCGTGCCTGCCCCAGCTCCTCCTCACCATGCAGTGAGGGCATTCCCTAGTGAATTGCTGGGACTGCTACCTGGAACATTGACTCTTGAGGACTGCCCTGTCTGAGTGTCATGAATTCTGAGGGAATGTCCCACTCGGGCAGTGGTGCCAGGTGGAAGTTTGGGGTGGTTTGGTCCATCCACCTCGGCAGGGAGCCGTGGGGCTGCTGGAGCAGCGGTGGCAGCTGGAGGGGGCAGAGGTGCCAGGCACCACTCCCAGCCCTGCAGCTTCCTGTCGTCTTCCTTTGTTCTTTAGAAAGGTCTCTCAGCAAAAATAGCCCCCAAGAGGAGCTATGGTCCTGTGGTCCAGCCCCCAGCAGAGCACTGCTGCCCAGGGCAGGGGCTGGGGCTGGGTGTCCCCTGGGCAGGGGCTCTGCAGGGCAGCTCATCACCCTGCCGGGGTCACAGGGAGGACAAAAATAACCCGTCCAGTTTCGCTTTCGTTCTGGGTGAGGGAGGAATAGATGCTCTCAGATACAGTACTGCTGTGTAGAAATACCTTCCAAAAGGCACGGAAGGCCCCTGAGTTAGGGCTGTACGAAGGGTTCCCCCGAGGAGCCGCGGCACAGGCAGAAAGCCCCCGAGCCCTGAGTCAGGCTGATGGCAGCAATGATGGCATTTGCCATCATCCGGCCTCTGATTTTCTTGTCTCTTCATCTCAGCTCCTTGAGGGCTACGGGTGAAACAGCACTTGGGCAAGGAGGCAACACTGTGCTGCCTTCTTTTTCCTTTTGCAGTTGTTTCAAGTCTTGTGCATCGTTGCACAGTGATGGGAGAACTTGAATACCGACCTTTGGTATAAGCACAAAAGAGCCTTTTGGGGCAATACCTTAACCTTTGATGATTCCTGTAGTTTCTGCAGAAGTCTGTATTTAAGTCACAGCTTAAAATCTCCTCTTCCCTTCCTCTTTGATAGTGACTGAAAGTTATTCTAAAATTAGTATTTATTCTTTTATTAATAAACATTTCTCTAGTCTCGACCTTCTGTGGATCACAAAGAGCTTCACAATTATAAACTATTCTAAATCTTCTGTTAGTCTTGTGAAGCAAAGCAAGTTTATAGAGGGGAGAGCTGAGGCATCAGGCCCCCCCTGCCTTCAGCCTCAACGGATTCCCCCCACTTTTACATTCTGTAACACACAGACGTGACCACCACAGCGATTCCCATGCTGAGAGTCTGGAGTGAGAAGCTGGAGGTGAATCCCTCGCTGCCCCTTTCCTGGATTGTGTTTGTTAGTTGTCCACACGTGTTTCTGTCAAGGTCTGACGTACTCACTGGTACCTCTGGGGGCTGCCCTGTGGGTCCCGGGGGGGTGGCACCCTCTTTGCTCTGCTGTTTGCTGTTCCCATGTCCTTCTCTGCCATTCCAGGAGGAACGCTCTGGGAGAAAGGGGATTTCATATTTCTCAGTCACGCGCACTCACTTGGCAGAGTTCTCTTAAGCTGCTCACTTTCTCTTTCCCCGTGCCACTTCTCTGTAGCACTTTATCTTCCACAACACCAGCTGCTCTGCAGTGACCTGCTCTTGAGGAGCAAGGCATCGAGCCCCACGGTGCCTGCAGCAGATGCAGGGCTGCCCAGCTGGCCCTGTGGCCAAGGCAGAGGATTGCTGCAGAGCCCTGCCCGGCTGCAGGCAGAGCCAAACCTCCTCCTACACACACGTATGTGCAGCCAGTGGCTCACAGCAGGGTGCTGCAGGGGCCAAGTGTGTTTAGGTTTAAGAAAACAGTTGGATAGTTATGCCACACTTGATCCTACTGTCCTGTAGTCCTCTGGAAGCTCTAACTTGACACATGGTCCATCGTGCCCGTTTTGATTTTCTGGATTTGGAGTTTTTCTCTGTTGTTACTCGCTCCCCGGGTTGTTTTACTTTGTGCTCCAGAAATTTGTCACATCCCAAATGGCCTTGATCAGAACCATAAGGCAGCTAACAGACATCTCCCCTGGCTTCCCCAGATGAGCCAAACACGCTGTGAGCACTTGGAATCCTTTGAGGAGCCCGTGCCCACGGATGCAGGTGACGTTGCAGGGCTGACACCTAAAACACTGCAGAAAATGAGTGATCTTAACGTTTGGTTGGCATCAGATCATCTCTTTGAGACAAATGATGTAGCAAGGCTTAAAAGCACCTGGTGGGTGTCAGATCTTATGAGACACAGCAGCTTTCCTAAATGAAGGAGGTGCAGGGCTGGAGGTGCCAGGCTGGGACCTGTGCTCCGGTGGGAAGCACCCACAGCCTCAGCAGCTCTGGGCAAGAGGAGTCTGGAATCATTCACAGGGAGGAATAAGCCTCGACCTCTCCTCGTCTCTGGGGAGCCCCAGGAATCATCGCCCTGGCAGGACTTGTGCCATCACGTCAGCTCCTCTGTTGTGACAGCACGGGTGTGTCTGGCTGCTACCTGCAAATTAACGAGTGGTTTCACACCGTGCCTGAAAAAACAGAGAAAACTTGTTTCCTAGGAGAAAACTGTTTGAGAAAGTTTTGCCTGGATTCAGGAGAGTCAAAGTGCACAGCTTCATTAGTGTTTCTAACCCTATTAACCTCACTAAGCTGCTCTTGTGTAGAAGTTTTGAAAATTCAGGAGTTTACATCCTGTGAGTCAGTCTGTGCTTGGGCAAAACATCCGATTCTTCCTAATTAGCCAGGAGCTGAGAATTGCTGTCGTTTGCCTGCAGGGGTAAATCAGGCTCGTGTTCATCCCAGAGCCGATCTGGTGATTTCTCTGAAGCTGCTCCAGCTTCATACTGGCACTTTGCTGGTTTTTTAATGAAAGGTCAGATTTGTTCCTCTGCTTTCTGCATCTTCCTGCTTCAAGACAGCAATTCATCTAAGGTGAATTGAGCTATCCAGGGAAAGGGAGAAGAGTCTTTAGTGAGTCAAAAAGTGGTTAAAAATATAGAAGCAAAAAGGTAGGAAGAAACAGATCATTTCACTGCAAAGGGAGATTTTTAGTGCACAGGGACTTGTGCCACTACAAATATTCATAAATGACTTGGAAAGGGGGAGGAGCTGGCAGGAGGTGACAAAGTTGGCTGCTGAAAATAAATTATTTGAAGTCAACCCCCCAAAATCTAACTGTAAAGAGCTGCAGCAGAATCTCACCATACTCTGTGACCAGGTGATAAAACGCCAGGCTGAATTTGCTGCCAGTAAATTACAATACATACAAGGAAAATCAAAATCCAAAAAGAAAACCCCAGGAATGTGTGCAATGACAAGCTGTAGATTAGATATTACCATCAAGGAAGGAGTTACTGGGGATATGTAGTTCTATGGAACCATGAACTCACTGCTGGCTGTCAGGAAAATCAACTGGAATGTGAGGAGTTACGAGGCAAGGAAGAGAGAACAAAACAGAGAACACCATTGTATTCCCCTGCCTTGTGTATTGCATGTACTTCTGGTTGTCCATCTCAGCACGTATGTTCCAGAGCTAAAAAAGGTACAGAAAAGGCCAAGAAATAGAACTAAGGCAAAAAGAATAACTTCTGAGAGTCTGAAAAGGAGGGAAGCCTCCGAGGAGGAAAGGGGTGGCAGTGGGAGGTCTCTAAGATAAGAGATCTCTAAGCCAGATCTGTTAAGAGGATAGGCAGCAATTATCTGCTCTTTCTAACAGACAAACAGAGGTTAGTAGCATTAAATTATCATTTTCAGCTTAAAGCAAACAAAAGGCAGCATTTTTTGTTCACCCAGTGTGTGATTAACCCGTGGTGCTTCCTGCTGCAAGATGTAGTAGCTATTAAAGTATAAAAAACTTTAGAAAGGGAAACCAAAGAAAGGAAAACCCGTCAGTGGTTGCTCCCCCAGCCTCATGGGCTCAAGGAGCCCCGACGCTGGGTCTCGGGGCTGCAAGGGGCTGGCAGATGCCCCCTGGCAGTGATGGTGCCCGGCAGGCTCCGGGCCAGGGAAGGGTCCAGCTGCCCCCTCCCTCCCCCTGTGCCACTGCAGCTCCTGGGGTGACCGTGAGCGTTTGGCTTGCCGGGAGGGGACAGGGCCTGGGTGAGGGCTGCTCCTCGGGGCACCACGCCACCTGAAGGGGCTGCTGACTGCCGTGTCGGGGGCAACTGCTGCTCCCGGGGACGGGCTGTGAGCCCTGGCACACGCCTGCTCTGAGCTGGCCGAGCCGCCGCCTTCCTGCGCGGTTCCTGTTCCTGGGCGTCGGGAATGCGGCCGAGGCTCCTCCACATCTCCTGCACGCCTGCCCCACGGGAGCTTTGTGGCATGGCGTGATCCCCAGGGAGGTGAGAACGTGCCCTCGAGGGTGTCCTCGTTCCCACAGGCTTGGGTGAACCCTGAGGCAGAGCCCGGCTGCCCTGGCACAGCACCATGAGCCACCGCTGCACGCCCAGGGGTACAATCACATCACCCACCACTGCCACGCCCTTGGAGGAGAAAAGGTCAGTCGAAGGTGGCTGGTTGCCAGCTATTTCTGGACAAAAAGTAGGAGAGGTGCTACTCTTTAAAATACTTTCAGTTAAACTGTTTCTGATAGAGTTGTCTGTTTGTTAAGCCAGCGTGTTTAGGATCCACTTCTGAGCCTGGCTCTTGGTGCTCCAGGCAAGGCAGAAACTCTCAGGTGGCAAACCAAACATCTGCTTTAACAGGCTGTGCACTCCCATAATGTTTAGATTGTCTTTAAACTTATCTGACTGCTAAACACGAGACAATATGATTTTCTTTTTATTTGTCTTTCTTTTTGGCACTGCAATTTGAGTGATGTCAGACAGGTGCCAAGTATAATCTTACCAAGGAAACACCTTTTTAAGTCTTCAGGTTTTTAATTAGATCTTAAAATCACAGATATTTTATTAGATACTAAAATCACAGAAGAAGGCTGTTTAAAACTGAAGTTCTTGACAAGTTATATTCATGCAAACACCATAACAGTAGAACACAGGGAGTAAGCAAGATGGAACACAAAGTATAAGGACAATCATCTGCAAACACTTTTTCCATAAGAACTTATAAGATTGAGACCTTCCATCAAATTAATTTATACTGTGTTATTTTCCCGTTTCAAGAAAAACCATTTTAATTTTCCTGTCCCATCCCCTTACTTAACTCCCTGTGAATTCCTCCATTTCAGGTGTGTGGTATTTAAGAAAAGATTTTAAAATCCTTTCTTCATACATAGCACCTACTGCAATTCAACAAAATCTTCCCTTTGGCTCCTGGGTTTGGCTCAGACTCTAAATTAGGACCCATCTGTGGTAATAAACGTGGCAGAGTTTGGAATTATGTTTTCAATTTAAAGAGACGTCATATCTCTTGCAGTAAAGATAGATGGTTTAAAAGGTATATGACATTTCATAAAACACAGGCTTAGTGGTAACATTTCTCTTTCGCTTATATATTTTACTCATGAGTCTGCACTTAAAACTTGCAGAGTGTCACATCCTGAATTTCTTTTCATTAGTGAACCCAGTTGTATATAATTCTATTTTATTGTTGACAAGGCCTGAATTTATAGAACGTGATTTGAAATCACTAACATGGGAAAGCACAAGGGGCTCTAAAACACAGGGAGTGTGAGCCTGCAGCGTTGTGACTCCTGAAATGTATCTGCATAGAATGGTTTGGGTTGGAAGGGACCTTAACATCTCATTCCAACCCCCCTGCCACGGGCAGGGACACCTCCCACTAGACCAGGTGGCACAAGGCCACATCCAGCTGGGGCTTGAGCACATCCAGTGATGGAGCAGCCACAGGTTCCCCGGGTCACACACACCTCCCTTCTCCCAGACTGCCGGCACGCTGGTTCTGTGGTGCCTCAGAGCTGGGTGTTAATTCACCCCTTTGCAGCACCATGACCACCAGAGCATTCCAGAGCAAACAAAGGAACATAAATCTTATTTTTTATCATTTCCACTTGACTAGCTCTTTGCACATGACAATTCATGGAGCGCTCACAAAAGCTGGTAGAGGCTGTGCCTTCATCCTGCAGTTCAATTCACCTGCCCGGGTAACTCCTACCTGGACCAGACCACAGCTGAGCCCAGCAGCCTCCACAGCAGCACAGGGAGCTCCCACAGGGATTTCTCTGCACACACAGGTCCTGGCCATGCCCCATGGCAGGGCAGCACTGCTGGCCCTGCTGTCCTGGCTGCTCAGCTCCGTGTTTGTGCCCTGTGGGATCACGAGCACACGGCCGGGCGCAGACCCCTGTGCACAGACCTGCTCCTGGCCACACAGGGCTCTGACAGGCTCCTCTCTGCCCACAGAGTCTCCAGTGCCTTCCTGTACTGCTGATGCCACAGAGCCCAGGCTGTGTTAGGATCTGTGTGTCACTGGTTCAAACTAAAAGAGGGGAGATTAGGCTAGAGCTAAGGAAGAACTTTTTACTCTGAGTGTGGTGAGCCCCTGTCCCAGGCTGCCCAGAGAGGTGGTCACTGCCCCATCCCTGGAACCATCCCAGGGGAGGTTGGGGCTCTGAGCACCCTGCTCTAGCTGCAGATGTCCCTGCTCCCTGCAGGGGGTTGGACTGGATGAGCTTTAAAGGTCTCTTCCCATCCAAGCCACTCTGTCATTCTATGATTTTTATTAGGCATTGTGTTGCAGGAAAAAATACTGGTGAAATCAAACATGGTTCTCTTCTTTGCAGGCATCCTGTAATTAGCTAAAGTTTTATTTTCTTCATAAAGAAGCCTTGATGCGTAAAGCAAGTTTCCTCTTCCCTGCATGTTGTTACCAGATGTTTCTGCAAAAGTTAAAAACAACAAAGTTATTTGTGTGTAGTTACATATGACTTCACCCCAACGCCTGTCTCGAAGTGCTCCTCCTCCTCCTCCTCAATTAGCCCAATTAATCCTCCCCATTTCTGAACAGGGCTTTGTCTATCACAGCATCTTAGAAGTTCAGCCATTTGTTACAGATTTACATCCTAGCACTCAGAAAAGCTCAATAGGACTGTAACCACCTCAGACTAATTTCCAGTTGCAGTGATGATTTCTTCTTTATACAAAACAGCTGCAGAAGAAAGCAGCCCTCAATGGTTTGTCAATACAGACCCAGAGATGGTGGATCCAGTGCTCCCAATTGCTCTTATGGCTTCAATAAACACCGAGGGCCAAACGCTTTGCTGATGGAACTAGGAGGAGTTGATAGCACATTATGCCAGAAGGAGATTTAACCCCGTGTGGGACTTTATCAGTTGGATACAGGCTTCAGTTTTTCCAGTTTATGATGCAGCTCGGAGGGGTGTTTTATTCAGGCATCTGCCAAGAGTTCCAGCTCACTGTATCATTACACACAGTTTCTCTCTTTGCTCTTTCTCTTTCAAGATCTCTGTTCACACACGAACCTGAGAAGGGCCAACAGATGCTGTAACCTGCCCTGGTTCCAGTTCTGCACTCCACACAGAACGTTTTGTACTGCTGTATTGCAGCTGGCAATGCCCATGCAGTCTTTCACTGTTCACTCTTCCTAATTAGCAGGTTAACACGTTTGCTAGCCTCAGCCTAACCACAGCCCTGCCAGCTAGTGCCTGGGGAAGCTGGCAGAGCTCAGAGCCCTGAGACAGTTCCACTGGAGGCAGTGAAGGTGGAAGGTGGCTGTGGTCTGGGGAACAGTGTGTCAGACTCCAGCTCTGAGAGGGGGAACTCTCTTCTCTTCTCTGTTCTCTGAGTGCTGTGTGGAAAATGAAATCTTCAGGAGAGAAGGGAAGGAAATAAAGGGACTCCAGGTGAAGCAGATCAATACAAGTAAAAAGGAAAGATCCAGGAGGAGAATGGCATGGTGGAAGAACTAAAACAGTGGTTCAAGTAGAAGTGAAGTACCTGATGGGAAATCAAAACACAAAATACATCACGACAGATGAAAGACTAGAGCAGAAACTAAAGGCAGGAAAAAAGCCACAAAGAAAGCAGAAAAAATACAAAGAGTTATTAACCTCAAGAGGCTGAAGGAGAGCATGGCACAGACCCTCCGTGCCTCAGTCTGTGACCTACTAAAGTTAATAGCAAAAGCACGCTTAGATTGAGTTTGGACCTAGAGGTCTCCTCCAACAAATGAAGGTGCCATGGTGAGGCTCTGCTGAGCACAGCCCCACAAGGCAGCGTGATCCCATGGGGGAATGCAGGGTCCCCATCCTGCCCTGGCTGGAAAACTCCTCACAGCCCGTGGTCCCTGCTGACTGACTTTGAGGTATAGTCAAGAGTTAAACAGAATGACTTAGAAGCTGATAGGAAACAAAACTGGCCTCCTTACAAGACAAGCAGGATCTTAAAAGCATTACACAGCAGGCATGTTGCTGCCTTTTTGGAGAGATACAACAGACTGCAAGGGAGGAAGAGTTCTTCCTATAAAACTGCAGCATTCCATGAGCTCTCTTTGATGCACAGCTACAAATTTAGTATTTCATAGGAAAAGGCAATGCAACTTTCATTTTTGGAAGTAATTCCAAGTAGGCTTAAGGACTTTACAAGTTGTTATTTGTGGACTCCATGCAGTGTTTATTCCAAAACTGCAAATTCTTTGTTCTGTGTAATTCTGAACAACCATCTGCCAGTTCCTGACACCTCTGCAAATATTTATTTATTAAGATTTTATTTAACTGATGCGACTTTTGGTCACTGGTGCTACCATGACCTTGGTTTGACTAAATTCTTTCCATTCCCATTGTCTCTGATATGTAGCTCTTGTCCTTCAGCATCTGGTTTTTTTCCTTTAGCTTATCTTTATTAACTGCGTCACAGATCAAAGACATCACTTCTGTCCACTTCAGTACTTTGAGTGCAATACTGGTAAATCAACCCCTTAGCTTACAAACTTCTCTGTCCTACCAAGGTAACGTAGATCCAACCAACTGAGCCTGCTCTCCATTAATGGCCAGCACGATTTCACACACCAGCTTCCTGAAGGTTAAAGAGAAAGTTGTTGCTATTCTGTTCCACGAGCACACCACTTCATCTGGAAAAACTTCAATCATTTTTTTTTTTTCTAGCCTGCTTCTAGCACTAAAAATGATTTAGTACAGATCCACAGTGGCCTATATATGTTTGCCAACAGGGACCCATGTGTCAGTTCTATTCTTACTGGGCCTGTCAGCAGTTTGTAACCAGACATCTCCCCGTGCTGTAACGCGCTCACGTACGACTGCTTCACTCTTACTTCTCTCCTTCAGTCTAGAGGGAGTGAATTTTTTTTCCCAGTGCGACTCCAGACGGTTTTTATACCTCTGTGCTCCCTGTGGATTATGTTATCCATGCTCACCTCAAAGTCCTGTGTGGCACAACCTGCTTATCTCCAGGTCCTCTGCATTGTCTGCGCCCACCCCAGCCAGCCAGATTTATGTCTGCGTCTGGCAGCCACGAGAGTTCCCTCTGCTGCTTCAGATGGCTCTTCCTGACATTTGGGCTGGGGCACTGTACACAAATCTGAAGTTGGTTCTTAGTTTCTTTGGTTCTTATTTTCTCTCCTCTAAGAGAGCCATAATTATATTTTACAGATTTAATAATGGTCTCCACTTAGATATATATTTTCAGGTCTATATTTAGTGTTCATTAAGGTTGAGGGTCGTTATCTTTGCAATATTATTACATTGTGGCACAGGGATGTGCAGTCATTTATATGTTTTTTAAGTCTATTACGTGGCAATTCATACCAGTCTTCTCTTCCTGTGGCTCCACAGAACTACTGGGTAAGCTGGGCACCCACCAGACCAGCTCTCCTGCCTGCTGAAGTTCTATTTCAAAATTAGGCATCGATCTGCAGCAGGATTTTCATTGTCGATACAATGCAGTAGTTGAAACTGTCTTTCAACCCTTCTCTTGATCTTGGTTTTTTTTCAGGATATTTGTTAGTTCTTCCTCAAATTCAAATCTCCCAGCTTGTGGAAATAATTCTTTCCTCTATTGTCCAAATATATTTTATTCTTTACACATAATATGAATACGTATACCATTTGTAGACATTTTGAGATGGACAAAAATCTCCTGAAGTTTTTAGTCAGTTAACTATTCATCCTTAAAACAGCCACAGTATTTTTATTATGATTGTTATAGTGCATAACTTGTGTATTTAGAAGTAGGGGAGTTTGGGGAGGAAAAAAAAAAAAGGCAAACAACCCCCAAACCTTCACCTCTAAATTGTATGAAAGAATATACAAATTCCACCAAAGTACCAGTCTGGCCAGGTTAGTGGAAAATAATTAAGCAATGCTGACATTTTGTGGAAGACACAGTCTTCTTAAGATTTGTATCAAACAGGGTCAAAGTTATAAAACCTGTTACCCCAAACAAAACCTGCTCCCTGTGTTCAC
>NW_008588919.1:115716-118607 GCF_000691845.1 Merops nubicus
AGGGGAACACGAACCACATGTTCTGAGGCTGCAGTAAGAATTTTCTTAATATTTTTTACTGTGGGGCCTTGTGAGGTTCCTGTGGTAAGAGACGAGCAGCCGTGCTCCGGGGGCGGTCTGGGGGGTGAGGTTTGCTTTCCGATCAGCCTCAAGATAGATTGATATCAGGGTTGGGAAATTTATTAGCAGAGGGCTTTGATGACACTGTCGCAACCGTGCGCTCGCTTGTAAAACCCAACAGCGCCTTCATTTCATCTGATGATAAGCACTTGTGTGTTTTAAATGTGAACATAAACCAAAACAGGTTGAACTCAAGAAAGAGGCAACTTGTATTTGGTTATTAAAAAATTTGGAAGGTTGATTATGTTCCAAGAAGAGCTGTCAGTGTAAATTATTTAAGAAATCCAGAGGGTCTTGGGGAACAAAATAATCAGCAGCGTAACATAAGCCACAGACTTCCAGCCAGACAGCTTTGTTGCCTTCTAAACGTGTAGCTGAAGAGGAACAAAAATCACAAGTCATTTAAAGCCTTAACTTATTTCATGCATTTTTATAAACCAGCAGAGGTGGGTTTTCTTTAACTCTGGCCATCATCATATCATGCACTTTGTTACACACAGGGTGGCACGTTACTGCTGTAAAACCTTACCCGGCACAGGCCAGCTGACCAGGTTTTTACATGACATTTATTTTTACAACAGGGATCATTTCTGTCTGAAGGAGAGCAAAGGGAGATGGTATGTTCAGGTTGTTGGGTCACTCGGGATAGCTCGCATGAGCCCAGAAAGGTTTCTCCCATTATTCCTGTGTCCCTGCAGCGTGGGGTCCTGCAGGCGTTGTGCCTGTTCTCTTGCAGTAGCACTAGCAGCTGAAAAAAGTGAGAATCAGTAATATTCTTTTCTCAGCTTTATACACTAGAAGCAGAAAATATCTGAGGGTTTTCATCTGCTGCATTCAATACAAAACATTTGAAAGGGAACAAATTAAGATATGGAATCATTGTGTATTGCAGCAGCTTGAGGAAAATGATCAAATCTAACTTCCTATTTGCAGGAGTGCTGCCATACAGTTTACCAACAAATCCTGAGTTCTAACAACAACAGCCTTGCCATGAAAGCTGCTGTGCTTAGCAACAAGTGAAAAACATCCTTTGGGAGGGTGAGAATGTGAGTGGTTCTGCCCTGGCCAGAGCCCACGTGTGCACATCCTCCTGCCTGTCAGATGTCCTCTGCTCGCCCTCCGGCACTGCTGCTCGGGGTGCTCTCCCTGGCTGGTGCTGGCGAGTAAATTCTGCAGAGCAATCTAAAATCGGGTCCTTTTGGAGAAAAGAGGATATTAAGATATGGATTATTCATTAGGGAAGGAATGTCCTACCCGTTGCCGTGCAAAACCAGCTGTAATTAAGCATCTGAGTGTGTTTATAAACAGATGTTCTCATCTAAACGTCTTAGAAGTAAACAGCTTTGCTCGACAAGCCCCCTCAAGCCACAGCAGCTCAGAGCAGGTAAGGGGTTCCGTGGTGTCACAGCTCTCCTCCACAGGCTGAAGTCCTCCCATGCCTACCCTACACTTGAGGACACCCAACTTCAGCGCCAGGAGGGGTCCCCAAATGCAAAACAGTTTCTATGGTACAATATTCAGAGAGAAATAAAGTGAAGTAAATTTTCCAGGTCTAGTCCAGAAGCAGGTGAGGATTTCACGTCTCGAGAGCCATTCTGGCCTCTGTTTAACACCAAGGACCCCTGCAGCATTCCTGCACCTGGCAACAAGTTCAGAGTACTGGTGAATTGTCTGACTTCTGCTATTCTGCTTCCCTTGTATGGGAAGAAGAGTTTCCTGTTAGCTGTAAATTGATTGCATCATTCAAACAGCACCAGCAGCCAGTTTTCAGTGCTACTTAGATACATCTTTCAAAAATGCATTAGATTAATGGAGATTGCAGAGGAGCATCTAGAAGTTTTAGAACCATTTCTCCTAATTTGTGAAACGTAAATGAACATTAAGCTAACATTGCATGCATTTATTTTGCATTTTTGAACTAAATCAATATCTTCCCAAAGTAAGTGTGGCATGTAAAAAAGTTAGAACTTAAAAAAATGAGGGCTGATTAATTGTGCTTTAAAGTCAATGCTTTTACTTGGCCTTCCCTTGTCAAATAATCCCCAAATCTGCATTTGAACAGCTGGAAAGACAAGAAGGTCCTTCACTGATGCAACCTGTATTTGTAAAGTAATTTATTAGGTGCCATAATAACCACTTGTAGGAACTCCTTGTCAACACAACCCCAGTGCCAGCATTATCAGGTCACCATTTCTAAGTTCAGTTGTTCCAATTGTTGCCGTTTCTCTTCTCATCACCTGAATTTCTGTCAGTTCTGGGGAAAGCCAAACCCAAGAGGATCACCTGGTTTACACCAAAAGGGCTCTTCCCCCTCATCTCTTTCACTGCTTCTCCAAGGCAGCAAAATTTTCTACTCTGCTCTTCTGCTTCACTGACATCTTTAACTCCTGGTCTGCTTCCATACCGCCGAGCTCTGCTCTTCTCTTGCCCAGAAACGTGTCAGGCAGGAGGGCGGTCCCACCAGCAGCAGCACTGCCTCCTTCTCTGCCTCTGCTGCCTAAATCCAACTTCAGAACAGTGTAATACCCGGCTGCGCTTTTTATTCTAAAAATGCCAAGATCTCTTCACTCCTCAGTGAAATGCTACCGTAATTCGTGGAGTTTACTCATGTTTCTCAGCTAAAACATCCACACTACCAGTGCTTGCCAGGGGACAAACGTCTCTCTCCCTGCCCCGTCCGGGTCTCGTCGATCCCTCAGCTATTCGGCGTAGAGTTTTTTGTCTCTTTTCACGGATTTTCCCCCAAACCGTCCACATCAACTTCTACCTGC
>NW_008588920.1:0-358 GCF_000691845.1 Merops nubicus
TCTTAAAGGTCTTTTCTAACCAAATCAATTCCTTGATTCTATAAATAAAGTTTTGACTAATGTATCAAAGCCTGGCATGGCTTAAAAAAACAACCAAAAAGCTCCCCAAAATCCCCATGCTGAGCCCACACACCCCAGCCAAGGGGCAAAGACTCAGGCTGGGGGTGAGGGAGGGGAGGGGACGGGTGGGACCCTCCTGCCCCACGGCCAGGATGCTCTTCAGCTTCAGTTCCTTCTGGGACACGAGGAGAAATCCCTGTCCCGGACCTGGGGCTCGCTTCAGAAAGAGCTGCTGACTGAGGCAAACGGTGGCTTTTTTTTTTTCCCCCTTTGTGGCGGCTTTCCTGCTTTCCTCTTT
>NW_008588920.1:389-2934 GCF_000691845.1 Merops nubicus
GAGCTGCTGACTGAGGCAAAAGGTGGATTTTTTTTTTTTTCCCCCCTTTGTGGAGGCTTTCCTGCTTTCCTTTTTACAGCAAGCCAAACATATTTACGTAAATATCTGTTATTTAGGGATTAATCTGCAGCATTAACATTCCTGGCCACGGGGTCGGTGCAGCCGCGGGGAGTGACCTCCGGGCAGCGCCGGGGCGAGGACTGGAAATGCCCCGGGAGCAGTAAGCGGGTTTGTTCTGGGAATTACATCCCCCCCCGGGCAC
The DNA here is from genome assembly GCF_000691845.1 of Merops nubicus. Lineage (NCBI taxonomy): Eukaryota > Metazoa > Chordata > Aves > Coraciiformes > Meropidae > Merops > Merops nubicus. Next base: position 652 of record NW_008588920.1, read on the forward strand.
CCTCGGCCTTTTTACAGCAAGCCAAACATATTTACGTAAATATCTGTTATTTAGGGATTAATCTGCAGCATTAACATTCCTGGCCACGGGGTCGGTGCAGCCGCGGGGAGTGACCTCCGGGCAGCGCCGGGGCGAGGACTGGAAATGCCCCGGGAGCAGTAAGCGGGTTTGTTCTGGGAATTACATCCCCCCCCGGGCACCCTCGGGGCTCAGAGCCCTTTGCTGCCCGTTAGGTAACGTCCTGTGCCCCGGGGAGCTGCCGGGGGCGTGGGGAGCGTTCCGCCCGCCCCGCCTCCTGCTTGGCACTGGCTTTGCTGCCCCGGAGGAGCAGGAGCAGGAGGAGGAGGAGGAGGAGGAAAAGGAGGGGTGCCTTCAGGCTTGTTCTTTGCCCCCATGTCCCCTTGCAGCTGGGGGTGCCAAGGCTGAGCCCCCAGCCCTTTGCTCTGCACCCTGTTTGCATGCAGCTCATGCTCCTGGTGCTACTTCTCATAGTCATGGGATGGTTTGGGTGGGAAGGGACCTTTCAAGGTCATCTAGTGCAACCCCCTGCAGGGACAGGGACATCCCCAGCTAGAGCAGGGTGCTCAGAGCCAGCCTGATCTGATAATGGTTCCAGGGATGGGGCAGCGACCACCTCTCTGGGCAGCCTGGCACAGGGGCTCCACCACCCACCTTTTCCTAAAAAGCAGAAGCAAACTGCCTCATCTAAGTGAGTCAGGGCAGGCATTTGACCCAACGCCTCATCTGCTGTGAGCCAGCCCAGCTCCTCTGGCCTCCCAGCTCATTCCCACCCAGCACTGCCCGCTAGGGTGCCAGCCAGGTTTGGAAATGAGCCCCAGGCCAGCCCCTGCAGCTGGCACAGCCCCTGGACAGAGTTCAGCCCTGGTGGGCACAACCAGGCTCGGCCAGCAGCACCTTGCCACGGGGGTTCAGAGGGGTTTCACCACCTCTCACACTGCTGGTGGCCAAACCACACAAAGCCTGGGTGCCTGAGCTTTGCTGCCCACCAGGACTCCTGCCAGGCCAGGCTGCTGGCGAGCCACCCAGTGCAGTTAGTGGCATTGCATTGCAGCTCTGTGCTGGAGCCAGGGCAGCCTTTGCCCCCAGGAGCCCCTGTGTGGAGGAGTGCATCCAGCACCAGCCCAGCCCCTGTGCCACCTGAACCTCCTGAGGGACCCCCTGGCTGCTGCACCCTCACCCACGCCACAGCCTGTCTGCTGCTCACCCAGCCCACGGAGCAGCTCTGACACAGCCTTGGCACTGAGCTGGCTTTTCAAAAACCAGCATGAACCACGTCTTGCCACCACGTGTGCACTCAGAAGTGTGCTACGAGCCAACAAAACCAGCAAAAAGCACATAAACTTTGTGTGCCTCTTCCTGGGAGGGAGGAAAGGCAGCAGGAGAGCAGCAGCAGGCGAGGCAGATGCTCATCACGTCCCTTGGTGCACAACTGAGAGGGTCCAACACTGGCAGCAGCTGTAGCACAAGCAGCAGGAGGAAACTGGGATGTCTTAGAGAGAGGCTCTTTGTAAGGAGTCTTCAAAATTTAGTCACTAATCAATGGTAGCTGTATACTAGAAGAGATTGTTAGTGCAGGGTTTTTAACTAAACTAATTGACTGAATTCTGATTCCTAAGGAAGACTACCCATGGCTGGTTGATGATACAGACATTGCCTTTCTTTTAGTTTGGACCTAGGAGAGGGATTAAGTTCCAAACAGCTTCTTTTATTTATTTTTTTTTCCTTTTTTGAGCCCAAACCAATTTGTCCCCTGTTTTCAAAGCTTCCCAGGAGGCTTTAGCTGCAGGACTCCTGTTGTTTAAGGAGTTCCAGCCAACTTCAAGGCACATTTGCAGCAGAGTTATCACCTCCTAAATTAAAGCTTTATATAAAAGACAACACATTCAAGCTAGAAACGTTCTACAGCTGATCCTTAAGCTAAAGCAGTGTAAGCATCCCCCCTGCCCAACATGTTCCAAGCCCCTTATGGGAACCTACACGGAGCTGGTTTCTGATGCTTCAGAGCAATTCAATGGGGCAAGAAAATGATCAAATAATATTGTGTGGAGCTGCATTTCTCACTCAGCCTCCATCCTTCTAGAAGACAAGGTGTTCCCAGCGTTTCATTGCTCAGGAAAGCCTTAGGCTAAAGCAGCTGTGAAATGCAGCAGCAGGAGCACTCCCAGCCCTCCACCCCCAGCCCTGCTCTGCCCTGCAGCCTCCAGGCTCTCAGGGTGTGAGCTTGGGGCACACCCGCCAGGACCCTGCCCCCGGGGGTGGGCA
>NW_008588921.1:0-248 GCF_000691845.1 Merops nubicus
TCCGCCAGGAGTCGCGCAGGGCACCTCCGGCATGCGACATGCGCGTGGCACCCGCGTGCACCTAAAAGACCCTGCGCCAACCTGGAGAGGGCCCGTGACGTCAGGACCCGGCCCGGGCGCTATTGAAACCGGCGCGGTCACTGCCCGGCTCTCTTTTTCCTCACCCGCTCCTCACGGGCTCGCCTGCTCACGGCTCTCCGGCCTGCTCGCCACCTCGCTCCTGCTCCACCGCCCACCCCCGAAGCTGC
>NW_008588921.1:300-13347 GCF_000691845.1 Merops nubicus
GCCGCGGCTCCGTGGTGGGAACTGCTCTGGCCATGCTCTACCGACCGCTTGCTTGAGTTCTGCCTCTTATTTTCACTCTGTCCTATCGCTACTCTTTTCTACCGTTTTTCTCTTCTCGTAATAAAAACTGTGTTGGGTATAGGGCATTTGACCTCGTTTGCAGCTTAATCTTGCTCTTGGGATCGTATCGAAACCTCCCCTGACCTTGGATCGGGACATATGCCCTTAGTGCAAAATGCAAAGCTGAAAACAAAAAGCCTATTTCCAAAATTTTCTTCTTAAAACTTTAAAATGTTGCCTGACAATAAAAGCACTTACCTATAATCAACACTTCCAAAAGGTAGAATATTATACAATTATATTGTACAAGCTAAAACTGTGAGGTCTGAGCTGCTTAGTGTATCTAGCCCCAAAGTTATAATTCTACCAGCAGAGCTGAGGAAACAGCCTTTCTTAGTAATAAGGATTCAGTAAACTGAGGGAATGTTTTCCCATGGGAAAACTTGCTTTGTGTCATGGAACCCATTGGGCAAATGCTTTTGCAAGGAGGACTGCTTTGCTGTAGGAAGCATTTTACTTCTAGGGTCTAGATTCTGCTGCATGACAAACCAAGTCAGTGAGCTGCTTTTCTCTTAGTTTCTTCTTCTTGGTCAGCAATGGGGAAAGACAGAATAATGAGCAAGAGCAAAAGAGAGAGAGTTTCCCTGCCCAGGCTGCAGAGAATGTCGTGTAGGTTTTATGCTCTGCATTTAGATTCCTTCTTGCTGGTCACAGCCTGAGAGTGATGCTATCTCTGAGGAATTTCAGAAGCAGGCTATGTATGGCAGCTTTCCTCTGGCAGGGCAGTTTGGCATCAGCAACATTTACACCCTTCATTTACACAGCTGAGTTGTCCATCCTAGCTTTCATTACCCTTCAGGTGAGGAGAAGCTCTTATTCCACCTTCTTTCCCTTGAAAAGCCTCTGTGCCTTCTGACATGCAGACCCCTTCCTGAGGCATTACCCCTAGCCACAGGGTAATGGCCTTGCTTTGCTGGGTTTCAGGAGACCTCCTGGGAAGGGTCAGACCACAGGTGATTGACTGTCTGGGTATCAAGGAGAGATGGGCTTGGGGCCAGTGTGGAGGACAAAAGTGTCCCAGTGCATGAGCAAAACCTAAAAATATTTGAATTTCTGAAAATATCGAAGGTGAAAGCACAGGAGCTCTGAAAAGCCTAATGCTGGCAGGACCTCCAAGCAGAATAAAAGGTGGCAGCAGCAGGACAGAAAATTGTCTGCTTCAAGGGAAAGTGCTTATTTCCTGCACTGTGTGGCTGCATTACATGGTGCTCAGGTGACCTGGCTGAATAAAAAAGCTTCTGGATACTCAGGTAATATAGACAGTAGGAAACATCTTCATACATGTGGAAGCTGAAGCACATTGGATGGACAGTTTGGGGCCATGCAGTGCAATTGCAGGGGGAGAAGGCTGATGTGGGTTTGAAGGTTTGGGCTTTGTTGGCTCTCCTTGCTCCTAACCCAGGATCTCTTTTTCTCTGCTCATAAAATAAGCCCCCCTCCATGCTGTAGTTTTCAGGGCAAACTTCACTGCATAGCCAGTAATAGCAGATGTTTTTCAGCTTGATTACTTCTCCTGTCATTTAGCTAACATTGCCACATGTAATTTTTGCTCTCCTTATGTTCGTGTATTGGGGGGGGGGAGATGCATGGAAATATGTGATTTGTGTGAGTGTAATATGAACAAGGAATCCTGGATAATGATTATGGCAGCATGGAATTATCAAATGACTATTATGTCAGAATATGTATTTGTAAGTGATTAAGTTTTTGAGCCTGCCACCTCCTTGTGAACTGTTTAAAATCAAAATTAGTTTGATTGTAACTGATTAAAACTGCTCTGGACAAACACACTCAGGTTGCTTGTCCAATTCTGTGTGCACATGAGATGATTTGAGTCAGGAGTTGTACTAGTTTGACTTCAGGGAAGAGGTACAACAGTGTTGATAAATCATTGTTTTTGTCTTTATAACATCAGTAGCGATCTGCCTGGTGCTTTTTTGGAGCCTGTGAAACAAGTGACAGTTTATTAAATGAAGGAACAGTGGATGGCTGAGGATCACAGAAGAATGAAAGAACTTTGGGTTGGATTTGATCACAATTGAATTAATCTTCTCAAATACAGTGCATGACCTGAAGCTGCTAAGCAGTAAGTTTTATAGCCACATCCCTCTATGTTGTTCCTTCAAATTCTTTCCTGAAGCTCAAATCAATAAAATTTTGACCGTAGTTCACCTACTCACTTCTCCTAAAGGGGGGAAAAAAGCAATTTACAGTCACAGCACCTACCTACAGCTGCATGCTGGAGGCCTGAGTTAAAAAGTGAAGTAATCTGTGGCTTCTTTTAGAATTAATTGATGAATTACAATAAGATTATCAAAAACATTGTTATTTGAGTCTAAAAACTTTGCTGTTCATTGAGTCACTCCCAAAGGGCACATGCCAAGCTGGTTGCACAGTCTATGCACTGGTTTACAGTCTAAAGCTGGATCCTGCCAATCACTCCTCCATGTGGGAGCCTCTTCAGTGGAAGGCAGTGAGGTCCTAGGTAAGTGCTGCTGCTAGTTTCCTGAGTGGCACCACTTCCCTGGTCAGAGACAGGACCTGGTGAGATGTTTCTCACAGCTGAAAGAAAGGTGGAAACATGTAATGGGGGGGGTGGAATAGCACTGAGAAGACACTATATAAGCAGTATAGAAGACAGTGAGTGAAAAGTCAGTAGAGATAACCACTGAAACCTTTCTTTCCTCAGTGGATGCATTCTGCAGTTCTGGTTTGTCTGGAGGTGTTACTCGACAGAATGTGGTTTAGGACCATCAGCATCCAAGTGCAATTTCTATGAGTGTTTTTTTATAAGAAATTGTGTTATTTGGGAGGGCATTAGGCCCTTCCAGTCTGCTGCATGTGAGCAACCTGCCATCTACCATAGTAATCGTTGTTTCATACCTTCCTCAAAGAGGAGCATGGTTTTATCTTGGTAGTTTTCTTCATTATTGGTGTTGTATAAGTCATTGGTGGTTTGCACAGCACTAATATGGGATCTTAGAAATAAGATCACGTACTACACAGAAGATGAAATATATATGTAGAAAATTAAAACCTCTGGGAGCTGAGAGATTTATTTTAAAGTATTTAAATTAATTTAATGGCAACAAAGGTTTGCAATGTATTATAAGCAATGTCTTGAATGCCCACGGTGTACCATTTTTCAGGCATGTGACATGAAATAAGGATACAAGTGATAAAAGCTCTGCTCTGGAACAGATCTGCTTATTTACCATAAGAAAAAAAAAAATTACCCAGCACTGCAGATGTACCCTCAAGCACACTAGGGAAAGGTCTGTATGCATTTAATTGACCCTGTTTATTTATGAATTTAAGCTATAACCTTATTCTGTCAAAGTATATAAAACTGAGGCTGTTCAGGCATAAGCCAAATCAACGTCAGCTCAGTGTAAAACTCTGTCTGCTTGGAATCTTATCCTGTATCTTCAATATTAACCTTGTTATATGTGCATGTGATGTGCCATTAAAGTCCCTCAATGAGCATGAATTCCTTTGTCATCCTAAAGGATGGAAAAATACATATTTTCCTGTTTTTGGAAATGGACCAGAACTTTGGGAGATTTAAATAATCCTGATAAGGAATATAGGCTTTTGTTTCAGATGGAAACTGCTTGCTAACAATCTAACACTGTCTCAACTGTTTCAGCTGCATGCTGTGCAATTTTGCAGTATGCTGTGAAATTCTGTTGAATTTTGTGTGTGTATATCAAATGAAAGCAGCAACTAAAGAGAAAGTCAAATAAGTGCAATACTTGGTTGTAATTTGAATATAGGTGATGCTTTCTCAGGTATAAATTTTAAATACCTGTTTAAAAGATTTTTTTTTTTCTATTTTAGCATTTCTTTCATATATTGTAGGATGCATTTCTTTCACTTGGATTGTGTCAAACCTATACTACGTGTACTTATGGCATTTTTTGTTTGGAGCAGAAATTAAGAGTTTAGCTATTCTTGTGAAGAAATAAAACAAACTAAAAAGAATAAGGTTAGTCAAAAAGATACTTTTCCATCTTGAAGAAATAATTTCTGCTTTGTCAAGGACAAAGTGGGATTTTGCTTGAGATTTGATAATTTTTATTCCAGCTTTTAACCTGTGCATTTTATTGGATCAAAAGTTCATTTTTTATTAGCATGAAAGGTGATGAAATACAGCTTTATTTTTCATGTCTTGGATGATATGCCTAAAGCTATAATGAAGTGTGTGCTTCTTTTGTTGCCCTTTAAGCATGGAAACAGTTTCAGTATGGCCAAAAAAGTAGTGTGTTGTAGGTGTTTGTTTTGTTTTGTTTTTTTGTTGGTCTGAAGTGTGTGCTTCTTTTGTTGTCCTTTGAGCCTGGAAACAGTTTCGGTATGGCCAAAAAAGTGGTGTGTTGTAGGTGGGTTTTTTTGTTTGTTTGTTTTGTTTTGTTTTGTTTTGTTTTGTTTTGTTTTTTGTTGGTTTTTGTGAGATGGTCACATAGACACCCAGTTGTGGAAGTGTGAGCTCAGGCACAATTTGATACCTGATTTCCTGAACAGAGTCTGCATCCTTCATCTACTCCTCCCGTGTTCATTAAACATGTATTTTGATGTATGGTGTCATGTGGCTGCACGAATTTGCTTTAATCTTGTCAGGGTTCTTGTTTTCAGTATGGCCAAAAAAGTAGTGTGTTGTAGGTGTTTGTTTTGTTTTGTTTTTTTGTTGGTTTTTGTGAGATGGTCACATAAACACCCAGTTGTGGAAGTGTGAGCTCAGGCACAATTTGATACCTGATTTCCTGAACAGAGTCTGCATCCTTCATCTACTCCTCCCGTGTTCATTAAACATGTATTTTGATGTATGGTGTCATGTGGCTGCACGAATTTGCTTTAATCTTGTCAGTGTCCTGGATTGTGGAAGAGTCTGTCCAACAATTTATCTCAGGAGGAGCAGGATGCTTTGGCAAATGCCTACAGAAACCAGTCAAATTTATGCTTAAAATTTCTCTATGTACCTGTTTACCTGACATTCTGCAGTCCTGAGCAGTATGATTTGGCAGATGGGAAGTTTGCTTTCCTTTCCAACACCCTACTCTCACTCTAAGTTCACGTTTAAACTTGGAAAACTGCTTTTAGAGAACTAATAAAGTTTTGTAAAACATTCCCCTCTAATTTCTAAAGATGTTTTGCCCAGATTTTTTGGTAAGCAGTGTCCTGTCCTTTAGTGTAAGGATAACTGATCTTCAGAATGGCTGCACATAAACAAGACCTAAAAGACTCGTGCTTTAGTCTGTCCCCATCTTATGCTTGCAGAACTTTGGGGGTGTGAGGATTTAATCTACTGGTTACATTTCCATTCATGAAAATCTAGTTATACAGCAAAATATTAGAGGAAATTGAGCTACTGGTAATGCAGTGAACCCACAGCAGACATTAGTAACCAGGTTTATAGAAAAGCTGCCTGAATTAGTAATTACAAGCATGTCAAGTTTGTGTATATATATATGAATACCTTTAAGGAAATTTCAGATAGACTTCTTTCAAGCAAAGTGACTCTGTACTCTTCCCAGATATTGAATGCTACTGAACCTGTGTTGAATTTTCCTAAAAACCTTTACAAATTATGAAAAAAAGCATCAAAATAAAACATAAGGGTTCTTTTCAGAACAAATTCCAGCAATTTCCCACTCTCTATTTTGACCTGTTTAGAAAAGTTTCTTGTAAAGGTCTCCATGTCTCTTAGAGATCTACCTCTCATTCTTATTTTCACTGGCTAACACCTTGTTTTCTGGAAAACAGCTGAAGCTTCTGGCTGTAGGATTCACAGGATTCATCTTTTTGTCAGTCAGTGAATGCCAGCTGCTCATTGCTGCCTGTGAGGAGCCTTGTAAAAGAGACTTCTGATTTGCTGCAGTTGCAGCACTACTGAACTGCCCACAGCTGATGCCTGGGATGGGCAGCCTGTCGTTCAGGAAGAGGGCAGAAAATCCTTCCAACGTGCTCAGCAATGTCACTTTGAAAAGAATTTATTGACACGTTTCCTTCTGCAATAGGCAGCCAGAAAAGTCTCATATAAAAGATGTGAGGCGAGATGGGTAGGAGAGGAGTCTCAGGACTTTGCAAGAGCAGGCTTTCAGGGGAGAAAGGAGAACATTTCAGCAAAACTTTCCAATTTAACTGTGCTTGTAGGACCATATATTACATTTTTACACTGTTTCTTTTATGTCTATTTATGTTCCACATAATTAAACAGAACAGAGTTTCTTGTCTAGAATAGGGAGAAATGCATTCCTTTTTATATTGTTCACTGGAAATTACTTAAAGAATGTTATTTCAGAGCATCATTCAAAAATTGTTGGTTACTATGCTAGCTGGTAATGCTCTATAAAACTATAAATTCCTCAGTTGCTGGGTATCAATGTTATGAATTTACTGTTTAACAAGTTCCTCTATCTGTACGTTTCTTGATAATGACTTTGTTACTGGGCAGAGGTGAGGACAGTTTCATGGAATAGATAAATGAAATAAGTGTTCTGGAATGGTTTGTACTTTTGTTTTGAGGTGTGTGGAATGCTTTTTGGTGTAACAAGGGGTGAAAACTTTGTGTATCAGGTTGTTATCCAGTTTCTAAATATTGATAGATGGGTTCTACCATCTATCAAATTTCTTGCCTTTTTTTTTTTAACAGTACTGATCCACTTGGAGACAAACCCTGTACTGATTGCACTGTTGGCCTGATCCTACAGGACTTCCCATTTCATGTTTCCCAGCTACCTTCTAGTCTTAAGTGATGACAAGATAGTCATCACCCACTAGAGCTGATTGTGAATGACAGAGTATGCACACGTCTGCAAAACTGACAAAAAGTGCTTTAGTTTAAAGGTTTTATTGAAATTCATTGAACAGAAGGCAGCATGGAGAGTGCTGTCTTGGTGGCTGGAGGGTCAGGGTTGGGGGTGCTGCAGATGGGCCCCTGGGTGGCGGAAGGCACCGTTTCTGGTGGTGACATTCACCAGAGGGATCATCGGTGGGTCTGTGGGGTAAACATTCCTCTGAGGCTTGGCACAAGACTAAAGAAGTTATTTTGAGGTTTATTTTGTCACAAAGGGATGGAGTTGCATAGTAGTTGGAAATGGGTCATATTCTTGTTTTTTAGTGTAATATAAGCTTTCTTCTTTTTTTTTTGTTTAAAGGTAAAATTTCTAAGCATATGAAGCAAGTATCAGTAGAGGTCTAATAGTTTACAAGGAATAGTGTTAATAAATTCACTGTCAGTAATGGAAAAAGGACTATGAAACTATTGGAAGGGTGTGCTTTCAAATTGCTTGTCGTTTTACTAGCTTGTAAAATATTTCTGGGTTTGTTTTTGTGGTGTCTTTTTTAATAAAATGTAAAAATTAAGTTTTCCTAGGTTCTTGCCTTTCACTTAATGGCAGATGATCAAAAAAGATTTAGTTTAAGTACAGATCTCATTAGTGTATGCTACTGAAGTGGTGTTAATATAGGATAATTCATTCCAGCTTCTAGTAACAGTGCAGCTTACAGCCTGAGGTTATAACTAGCAGATTCACAGATCACAGGCAAGTTTGATTGAGATTTGTGGCAATTGCCTCCAAATTTTTATTTATTTATTTTTCCTAGAAAATGTGACCATTTTTTAAGGTGGTTTCTTCCAATAGGTTGGAATATCTAAGGATTGTCATGCTTGCCATTTTGTATTTACTCCTGTCTTAACCTTTATAGGTAAGTAAGCCTGGAAGAAAATTCGTGGTTCTGTTCACATGGTGAAAGTGGCACTGGAAGGTACAGAAAAAATCAAAGGAAAAACACACAGAGGACACTGCTGGTTCTGTTCCCTTTGTTTTCTGTAAAGAGGTAAGCCCCAAAACCCACTGTATTGTGCAAAACTGTCTTTTATTTCAGAGGTTTGTGGGTTTGGTGGTTTTTTTTTGTTTGTTTGTTTGTTTGTTTGTTTCCAAATACACTGCCTTATTTTGCTTGAGGTGGAGAATCTTTTCTTACTGACTCTGCTGTGATTCCATTGGTTTTCACCATGGCCAAATGCAACATGACTTCTTCTTGGACTTTTGTGTGGGGGTTCTTTTGTTATGTTTGTTTGTTTGTTTTAAATTTAACCCTTGTAAAGCAAGATAAGTAAACTTAAGTTTACTGTGGAGAGTTTTACTTGACCTCTTGGACTGAAGTCTGTAATTTCAGTAGCCCTGAGTGTAGCTTGTAATTTGTGTGTTTAGACTAACAGTGGGAAATATCTAATGATAGGAGTATATAAAACCTGAATGTTCAGTTTTCTTGAATGGGAAAATTGTTTCTCAATAAGCAAGAATAAAATAATTTATTCCATTATGACTAGAAAGACAAAGTTTTGAATATAAATGATTGCATATATTAAAAAAAAAAGAGAAAGGAAAATTTTTCAGTCATTTGCACAGGAGAAAAAAATGTTGAGGACTTGAAAAGTAGAGTTGCCAAGCTTCAGCATGGGCTGTTTTCTTGGGTTATTTAGGAAGACCTTGCGCACATAACACATCCATAGGGCATGAGGGTTGTATCTTTTGACAACAGATATGTTTCAGATCTATGACAGAATATTTGGCTAATATAATAAAAGAAATTGTCCCATTTGATGAACATTTATTTAAAAAAAGTTTTAATTCACTGGAGGGAAAATAACTGTTTTCTCCTTTCAGCTTGAATTTTTTAAAAAAAGAAATTGACTCTGACTTAGTGACTGGTTTGATAAATCAGCTTTTTGATTTATCAAAAAACCTGTTTTAAACTTTTTTTAAGAGAAACAGTGTCTTAATGGTGTTTAAAAATCACTGTCTATTCTCCCAAAAGAGGGGGGAAAAAAAAGACAAAAAAGGAAAAAGACACAGGATGCAGGCCTATCTTATTGAGTCATATGGAAACTTTGTCAGACTAACAAGTCATACTAGATTCCAAATAATATACAATAACTTCTACCTGTTCCCTATAAATGGTACTAATAGGACTATATTTTATGTTTAAAAATGAAATGGTAACAATCTGAGGAATTCTTACTTCTTCCCCTTCTTATTTAATCTGTTGACAGCAGCCATGATTAACATGTCACAGCCTACTAAAATATAAGGTCTAGAAAGGGGCTGTGTGCACTCACTAAAGCAGACACTGTCTCCAGAGGTTGGGTCAACAAGGATCTAGGTCCCTCCTAGACAACACCTGATTAATTGAGCTGTAGCAGATTGCACTGACCAAAGTGGACACCACTATACTGCAGGCTCACCTGCTGAGGGGCCAAGAAAGCCCTTCTTTGACTAATGTCAGTCTAGGAATTGGGGCAGCTGAGCTGTAGCTGGTCATACCTGGCACAAGGCAGACATTTGTCAGCATTTGGAGAAGAGAAAAATCTTAAATTACCTGAACAAGAGTCATCAGAGGAACTGCCCCAGCCTAAGTACCTTTGAGCAAAAGCTTTGTGTCAACAAATAACACCAGCCAGGAATGAAGTGTTCCACTTGCTTGTTCCTACATGACATTTGAATGTCAGCTGCTGGTATCAACATAATTCCTATGGAACTACATCTGTCCAACGTTTCTGATAATGAGTTGGAGGCAGCTGTTATCAAATTGAAGAGCAGAAAGAGTAATTGAAGCAAAACTTGCTTTGCACGTAGCCAGTGATATGGAAGCAGACTCCATTATTCTTTTTTTATTTTAAATTATCTAGCTGATTTAGAATTGTGTTGCAATTGAAACTGCAAAAAAAAGCAAGGTCCACTGCATTTATCCAATTTAAATACAGTTTTTGCTTCTCTCCAGACATACCTTAATATATTTTGTGGCATGCACTTCATGTGATTTAATTGCTTTTCCTTTCTTAGGAGTACTGCTACTTTTAAAAAGGCTACTAATGGTAATTCTTGTTTCTTTTTATTCATGACATTCAACATCACACAGAAGAGCACAGTTTATCCCCTGGCTTACTTAAATTGTCTTACTACATTTGTGGTCTCAAGTAGGATTAGCAATGTTAGTCCATATGGTAGTTCTTTGCAGTGTTGCAGAGACCTAAAAATGCATATTATGCAGATTACCTGACTGATAAGAATTCTGTTTTTCGAGTTCTTTTTGCTCATTAGGATGCTAAGTGAGAAACTTAGCTCAGTATGCACACAGAACCCATTCTCACAGAGCAGTTTAACATTTGCCAAGCTTGTTCTTTTCCTGTCTCTGCTTAGCTGTTACTGTCAGTGTGAGAAATCTAGTGGGTTTTTACATCACTCAAAAGGCTTACACCTATATAACCTGTCAATTCTCTTAATCAAAAGGTGGGTAAAGGAAAAAGAAATAATATTCTATAAATCATACCTACATAACCTTATAGAAGATTTACTTAGTTTATTATTATGTGAGAACATAAAACCATAGCATCTATTTCTATATTGAGGGTAGATTTAGATTAGATATAAGGAAGAAATCTTTTACACAGAAGGTGGTGAAACTCTGGTAGAGGTTGCTCAGAGAGGTCATAGATACCCTATTTTTGGAAACTTTCAAGGTCAGGTTGGATGGGGCTCTGAGCAACCTGATCTAATTGAAAATGTCCCTGCTCACTGAAGGGGGTTGGACCAGATGACCTTTAAAGGTCCCTTCCAACCCAAAACATGCTCTATGATTCTGTATTTTGAAATTCTTAATGAAGTGTCTAGACTTGGTTTATGCTATTAAAAGAAGCTTCTAAGTAAAGGTTAAGAAAATGCCATTAACTAAAATTTAAAAAAGTCTGTGCTGTTGATCACATTGCAGATGCTTTTATGTAGCAATGGCCATTTGGAATCTTCCTTTTATTGTTTCATACTTTTATGAGATAGATTTGAAACTGTGGGTGAACCAGTGTGCATTGTGCTGCTGGGTGCCAGAAAGAAGTAAAGGAAAGAAACAATCTGAATAAAAGAATGTGTTAACATCAACAATAAAAAGGTTTCCAGGGTTATTAAACCACTTTCTTTGTCTTTAACTGGGCAAGAGATTTGAATAATATAAACTGAGTAAGATTTAAAAAACAGAAAACTAAACCCCAGCACCCTCACCACACTGTCCAAACACCAAAGCACATAAAAGTGGGGTTTATAAAGAGCTTTGGAAAGAGCTAGAAAACAGAAGATTTTGAAAGTGAGCTAAATTGTGGAGAGATAAGCTTATGGTACTGGAAGACAGCATCATAAATAGAAATGCAGTGAGTCTACTGTGGTAGATTTTTGTGATCTCCAGAGTTTGATAAAAAAGTGATTAAATTTTGGTAAGAAAACTAGGTTAGGCTAAACTGAAGCATCTGCATACTGGAGACCTGACAGTGAGTGTGCAACACTAGAGTCTAGAAACAGAAAGGTACAAGGAGATTACAATCAGAGGCCATAAAAATAATGCTTGTTGCATGTGGCAAACTTCAGAGAAGACTAGAGCAAAAGAGGGAAAGTGCAGTCTGAATGGTTTATCAGTTGACTCAATAAGGCTTGTCAGCATTTGACTTGGTTAATGGCACTTGCTGTGGCTGGTGCCACTGGCATAGTAGCACTAGAACTGTGTCCCAAGACACTGGCACTTTGCTGTGCCCCTTTGAACACAGGAAGGGAAAACAGCTTTTTTTAGAGATTAAGATTTTTTTGTTGTTGTTTTCAATGATGGTTTAGAAGTGCTGAATATGAAACAAATAGATGTATATCTAAAAGAAAAAGTTTATGCCCTTGTACTTTCTGTACTTTCAAAGTTTTAAGCAATGAAGAGGAAGCACCATGTTGTTATGGTTGCAAAAGAAAGCATCTTAAGTATTATAGTTATTACCAGCTATTTCTTTGGATATGACTGAGTCTGCAAACATTTTCATTCTACTTGATTACTTCCTTTCTTATTAAAAGGTTTCAAATTCTGTTCTTTGTTTGAAAGCAACAAGAATGTTGCCATAGTTTGGTTCCATGTACTGTCATTGTAATTAGTGGAAAAAGACTCACTCTGCCTAAGTCATACTTGTGTGAGTAGTTCAAACAGTTCTTGATTGCACTTTCATAAATTTCATATCTGATTTTATCAGCTATTTTCCCCTATTTTCTAGGCATTTCTGGTATTTTGAATTCAGCCTTCAACTTTTAAACTGTCTGCTGTGATTTAAAACAAGTATTATATATTTTTTTTCTGTTTACATATATTTGGGGTTAATGTTTTCTTGCTTGCTGATGGACAAACACCAGTGTCTAACTCCTGTTTGTCTCACGCCTGCTCTCTGCTGAAGTACCATGAAGCAAATGCATCCTTAATATCTCATGGTAAGAGTGGCATAGTCTCTTCTCCAGGTGAAGGAAGTTTTCTGTTTGTAGAAGAAGGCCTGTCAGTCTGTGTGTTTGTGCTATAGTTTTCTTCTCATGTCAAAATGGAGAATAGAGTTGATAAAAAACATGGGCTGCAGTAGAGTGCATATTTCTGCTGTTTACAAGAGTAAGACAGAGCTTCTTTTTACACCTTTACCAAAAGTACCAGTGCAAGGTGTATTGTGTTACTCAGAGGCAAAATATTTCTTCTTCGAGAGAAGAGGACTTGTGGGTGTTTTTTTAGTTCAGGTTTATTTTGGAGATTGGAGATGCAGAGATGGGAGAAGGTGAAGGAACTCTAGCTCTCCATACCTGCCCCCTGAGGCAGCAGCTTTTGGTGCCAGTGGTCGTGTAGCCTGTTGGGAGTGGAGCCTCCTCACCAGGTGTTGGGGGGAAGACAGGGAGATCTTGATCATACTAGGTAAAGACACAGAACTTCATGTGGGCTGGCCTAGGGAATGGAGATGATTTTTCCTGGTCCTGTTTCTGAGTATATACTTTAAAAACTGTTTCTTTTCAGAGTGAAAGGTAGAAAGATAGAAATCACATTTGTTAACCATCTGACAGACTTGACAGTGAAGTTTCACAAACTGCATTCCTG
>NW_008588921.1:13378-20536 GCF_000691845.1 Merops nubicus
AGTGGCCATTTGCACTCTGTCTTAGTAAACAAGGTTGAAAGGAGATCTTTGGGAGATCTAACTGCTGTAATACAAAGGCCCTGGGCAGAGAGACCTGCTTAATGTTTGTGTATTACCTCTGCTGATAAAGAGCAACTGGTGATAAAAATCCACATCATTGCCAAATTGCTGTCTTGAATTGCATGCTCCTTATTTTCCCTTAGAAAACCCCCAAGAGTCTTAAATCTGTGTAACGCTGTTTAAAAATATGCAATCACCTACTATTCTCCCACCTACAATTGGCATGATAATTTTTAACTATAGTGTGCAATTGAATTGATTGAAGTTGCAAAATCTTTTAATGTTGTAAAAGAGTGAAGAAGTACTGTCTAAAATAGCTTCACTTCTAAGTAGAAATTATTTTAGTACTTCTCAGAATACATTAGTACTTTAATTCCTCATATGTATATTTGTATTTGAAACGTCAGATGTCGGAGCATTGAGAGAGTTTAGGAATAGTTTATCATCTCTTTTTGATGTAGGTACTTAATCTTGGGCAAGTTTCACTTTTCCTGGCCTCCTTTTTTTTTTTTTTTTTCAGTGCCAGATGGCTCCTCTGTATTCCATAACGTGCTTTTATTTTCGAACACTTACGTGCTTTAAAGTTTCTTTGTTTATAAAAGTGCTTCTCAGGGGTAGAGCCTTTTCTTGTCTCATACACCCAAGTATCCTCCCCTCCACCTGCTCATGTAGAGCAGCAGAAGTGTGTGCTGCTGCAGCGAGGCGCAGGAGAGCTCCCCTCAGCAGTTCTTGCTGACCTACCACAGTTCCAGTCGGTGATCAATAGATACTACTTTGCTGCACAGCAACGGCACAGAGAAACTGCAGAGCCCACTGAGAATTTGTTCTCGACATGCAAACCCAGCTGATGGCCTTCAACTGGAACTGATGTCAGAGAGTGACAGGCACCCCGGGGCACTGCTGGAGTACTGCTGGAATTTGACTGGGGGGAAAGAAGAAGAACGCTCTCAAATTACTAAGTGCGTTCTAACAAATCACATCAAAGTAGAGAAAAAGCCTGAGCAAAAGAAAATTACTGCTTTCATTTTCTTTATCCTCTGCTCCAACACAGTGTGTGTGCTGCCATATGCAGTGCTCTGAACTGCTGTGCTAATGAGAGCTGCTGCAGCAGGAACCGGCGGGGCGTGTACAGCACTGGCCAAGGGGCTGTCACAGGAGGCACTGGAGAGAGGAGGAAGAACACATTCTCCTAGGACTACATTAACTTCTTTACTTCAGTATATGCAGATTTGTAGTGCGAATGTTTACTAATATTTTACCTTTAGATGAACATGTGAATTCAACCCAATTCGATGCAGATGAAGAAATTAAATGACAATCCCCCCCCTTGTGTTGCCCTTGCATGTGTACAATATTTAGCCCACCTGTTCTGCTTACTTGCAACACTTTGATTCCTCAAGATGTTCATTGGGAGTATGGGCTAGGATGGATAGCGTGGTTTTAATTTGTTGGTAGCTTTGGCCATTTTTGTGTGGTTGTGATTAGCAGAACTGATCAGATTGAACTGCATGTAACTACAAAACCAAATGTGCACAACGTCCATTTATTCCCAGAAGTTCAGTGAGCCAAAAAGTGTATTAATACTTCGAGAAATTCTGTTTCCAAAAGGAAAATAAAACGGTAGCTATTTGTATTTATTTTTCTGGGTCTTGAAATGGATTATTACTGTTCCACCAAGTGTATCGAAACACTCCTATCAAAATGTTGTGGAGGTATTTCTTCAAGTTCTCTTTGTAATACAAAACCTCTAACGTTGCTTATACTTGTGCATGATCTATGCACACTTCTCACACACGAAGGGTCTTATTATAGGCAATGGAACTAGCATAGTGCTTCAAAGAAATACTATAGTCCTAACAGCAAAAGGAAAACTACATTTAGGAAGACGGTGCAGAACTCTACATCTGCACCTTACCATAGCCTGGGGACCACGAAAGAGTCCCTATCCCAAAAGCAGCTTTGCCACTGCGGGTCTAAAATGGAGTTACCTGCTAGCCAACTGATCCTTGTAGCTGGATTTAGGACTTTCAGAGCTCAGTATTGCCCTGGGCTTGGAGTGATCTTTCATCTGAGCAAAAAGAGCGTCTCTTGTGCAGAACAAATTTTGTGTGCTGGGTGGGCCCCATGAGAGCGTGAACTCGCTGTGCTCCTGGACTGGGCAGGGCTGGTGCCTGTTTGCTCTGCAAGGGACATTCAGAAGTGCTGCAGAAGCAGAAGATGCAGCTGGACTGAATTTTGGGGAGGAAAGTTCCTAAAGTTTTTAAAAAATATGAACAGATAGTATTGTATAGTCCCGTTGAAGTTCACATAACATTATACCAAAATTTTTACTATGATATATGATGCTTGGGTTTTTTTAAAAAATAGTCATGTTCTCAGAGGAAAATGAATCCTATCTTGCTCTTTAGTAAATGGTTTTGTGAATGATTGTTCCTAATACTTTTGTTTTCTGATATTTCTAAGCCTGAAGTTACAAGAGGCAGACAGTGCCAGCCTTGAGTAGCTGCTACAAGCCCTCTCCTGCTAGACAACCCTTGCACTCTGCGTTCCTGGATCTCTTTGATGGATGTCGGGAGGTCAAGACATCCAGTTTGTATGGTCAGGAAAGTAAGAAGTCCAGCACTGCAACAACCATAGAACCTTGGGGGTTGGAAGGGACCTCTAGAGATCTAGTCCAACCCCCCACTGCCAGAGCAGGATCACCTAGGACAGGCTGCACAGGAATGCATCCAGGTGGGCTCTGAAAGTCTCCAGAGAAGGGAACTCAACAATCTCTCTGGACAGCCTGTTCCAGTGCTGTCACCCTCACAGTAAAGGAGTTTCTCCTTATGTTAGATGTCTTAGTTCACAGAAAGCTGTTCTGTTTGTATTCTAACGCCCTCCACCCCTACAGACACTGATAAACTTTAGCTTATAAGACTCTCCAGCTGTGCTTTCAGCAGTAATTGGGGTCATTAGTCTTTACCTCCCCAGGCTAATTACAAGCACGATCCAAATGTCATTCACTAAAGAAATGGAGCTTGAACAGGTTAAAGGCTGCAGCTGCATGCAGGTAGAAATAAAAGGGAAGAGAAATGGTAACTCAAGACTGTTTTTTTCTGTCCGTTTTTTATCCTCTATCTTAAACAGCATGTTGTATTTGTTCTGTGGACAATTATTTACTTTAGGAGGCTCCTAAATCTTAATTTTAAGTGAGGCAAGTGTAAAAGCTGTTTGTGTCTTGACTATGTTCTTACTTAAATTGTATGCCTCTTAAAAATACATCTTAACTAGAAATCAAGTCCTTTGTATTTTAGTCTGGAGGGTGCACTGCATTCAAATTCTACTATATAGTACCTTTGGTTCTTGTTCAGGTTTTACTCACTGTCTGGAAAAGCCACAGGAATGTCTAATGAATGCACTGGAGCATTAACTCTTTCTAAAGCCAAATATTGAAGTAGCTCTATGAAGTCTTGCATGTAAAAATAAAAATGAGGAGAGAGATGTAAAAAGTATCTTTCTTTACAGGAGAGATTCTAGTTTGACCTTAAAGTATGACATGAACATTAAAATTTAATAGATAATATCCTTGAAGTCATACTAACATATATAAAGAATTTATTAAAATTTGTGTTGGTGAGTATACTCTACTTGTGCCCTGGGAAAAAGTGTATGCTGCAGTGCATTCCTCTGAATGGAGCAAAACCAAGTTTTCATCCCAGATCCAGGGTTTTGCTCTAAATTGTTGGTTTTGGTTGGCATATTAGGTACTTAGTAAAAGGCTAAATCAAGGGCTCTGCAAGTTTCTAAAAGCAGTTCAGAGGAAGAGTTCAGCCTATTCATGTTTCAGATAATTCACAGTTGTGTTTCACAAAATGATTCTGTATGAGGGGAAATGGGAATTGGTGGGTGTCTGGGACAGGATTGCAGTTATATTTGCATTCTTTTAATAAAAGCGTGAGGCAGGAATGTGCAGTATGCAATATGTTTTCCCCGGATGTGTCTACAGGGCTCTCCTGCATAGCTGTTACTAGGAACTGAACTTCAGGGCAAGCTTTTGGTCATTGAAGAGTGGATTTAGTGAAGCTGCTTTAGGACAGTTGACTCCTCCTGCATTTCATCGTTCAGACCTACAGGGCTTGCAGTATGAGTAAGATTTGTATGGCTCTGTATGGGCAGGAATATGGTTTTATGTAGAGTACCTGAACTTTTTTTTTTTGTGCCATGTGAGCACTAAAAAGAGATCTGGGAGTTACCCTCAAACCTGCTTTTTAGACTTGCAAGTAAATAAGTAAATGCTTTGCAAGAATGAGTTCCCAGTAAATGAAGGAATTGTGCTCACCCAACTGCATCTCCATTTGTGTTTACAGTGCTCTTCCAGATTTCAGATATCTTCAGTTTGTACAGTTATGAACATCCTTCAGCCTGCCTCTGGAAGAAAAGTCAACCTTTGAATAATAGTTACACAGTTAATACAGGAGATATGACAAAGTCCATATTTATTGAATGCCAGAGCTGGGAATATGTGTAGATCTGCAATCATTTGTAGCTCGTGTAGCATCTTCACAACTTGACTAGTCCTTTATTACAGATTTATGGTTAAGGTTTATGCAAACTGATCATCTTTGTGAGAGAAAGTGCTGTGTATAACAGACAGTATAGATTATATGGATAGCAAAGACCTATCTAGGTCCCATCCCTGTTCATATTCTAGGGGGCTGAATGGTAAAGCTTTTTTTGCTGCAAAATTTCTCTAGAAAATGGTTTCAATAGTAAGGTTTCATTTATGCCTTGACCTGTGATTGAAGAAGAACAAAAATATGGGGATAGAGCAATCACTAAGTGTCAAGAAAGGGGTGGAAGATCTGCAGGCAAAAGACATGGGGTGAAATGTATGGCTTGTTGTGAGCAAGGGCCTTATGTATTCCCACTGCTGCAGACCATGGGTCTGGGGGTAAAAGTTAAGGGAGTAGTTTCAGAGTCCAGGAATTCCTGAGAAACTAGGTTGAGGGGACCCTATGAGCCTCTCTGCCAGTGAGGGGAGGATATCTTTCCCCAGATGTGAGAAATGAAAAAGAAAACTGATTTAAACTTTTTCTGGAGTGATATTCAAAATGCATATTTCCTCCAATTTGAAACTTTGCATGAAAATAGTGATATTTTTTTCCCCCTAAGAGAACTGAAATGGAGATTTTTTTTCCAGCCTTCTGTTGCACCTGCACTGCAGAAGAAGCAGAATACTTGACTCTCTGCCTCTTCTGTGGCTTGGCTGGGGAAATATAGGAAGTGTGGGAGTTACTCAAAGGTGTTTGGAGCAAAAAGCTTTTCAATCTCACTTCTCAGGAAAACAAAATGGAAATTGTAATGATCTCTCAGTCAGCTAGTGAGCTGCAACACAGGTGTTTCTGAGAAATCTTGTCTGCAGGATGTTCCACAGGTTTGATTTTTGCTGCCCTTGAATATTTTTTAGAAAAAGCTTCATTTTAGAACAAACTGAGATCAAAACTTGCCATGTTTTTTCATGATAAATTACATCTTGTTAGTGTTCTAATATCCAACATAATTTATTCTGTCTATTCATAGGTCAGTTCATCTGTTTGCCTGAAAAAAATGTCAGAAAACCTATTTATTTGGCATTGTACTGTATCTGCTTGGAAGTATTGCACTTTTCTTGGTAACAAATTACAAAAGTGTATTTTGAATGCTAGTTGAAATTGTCTGGAAATTGTTCTTCCTCTGTAAGCAGAGTGGAAGCATGTGCTTAGTTTTGTTTTCAACCCCTCTTCAGTTTTATTAGGTTTAAGTCTGACATCTGTGTTGGGTTTTTTTTTTTTTCTGGACAGACTTTTTTACGTAATTGCAAATTTGAGAAATGCCAGCACTGGTGATGCTGTTCTGTGAATTTCAGATAGATTTTCCTGTTCAGGCATCTCTTTTTATTTATGTGGACAGATCGTGCCACAAATGGTTCATTACCTAGAGAGAATTCAACAGTTTTTAACAAAACAAATACTTTTATTTAGAGGCTAGCTGAGAGATTGTTCATAATAAAAATCTTTTATCTAACTCACTTGAACAGAGTAGCTCTTGGGCTGGATTTCTGAATGAAGTTGTAAATTGAATGTAAATTATGAACATAAACACCATTATCCATTTTTTCCAGTTCATTTCTCTTGTGTGGTAATTCTGCCTGTTTCTCTTTCTGATTTATTATACATCTCTGTCAAGAGGAGAAGGAAATTGGAGATCAGCAAATGTATAAGGCATGTGTATGTGTGTGTGCATGCTTCTGAAACTGAATTCTTGTGAAATACTCGACCAGATCACAGGGTTTTTAAAAAGATATATCTAAATCCTTTATTGCATCCTCGTGTGGCTACACACCACCAAAACAAGAGACTTTTGGCAAAGAGAGGTATTTGTCACTTTCATTTTATAGAAGATAAAAGCAGACTTTAAAAAAAAATATTCTATTATGGCTTTGCCAACAGAGCTAATGCTAAATCCACCTAACTGACTGCTCAAGGATTCCTGTTTGATGGAGGGCAAAAATGTAGAAAATGCCCAAATTGGCTTCTCTATTGCCCCTGCTCATTTATTGTAGAAAAGTTGTGTGAGCAGTGTGTTCTCAAGGTTTGGTGATCCTTGCTTGACATAAAGCATCTTTGAGATCACTTTTAACTTAAACTGGGGCCTGGTTGCAGTTTGGCTTGTAGTGTAAAGCCACTGATTTACCTCTCTTATTCTGTGCTGGGTGTTCAGGACTTGTTCAAATACTGTATGTATTATCTTACCAAGGTCTGTGTATGTGGACTTCAATGACTAATACACATATTACTGAAGACTGAAAGGAGCAAATCATAAATTGGTGAATGGTGATGGTCAAAATGTGATGAATGGACCAAAATATCTGTGGTACCAATACCAGTTAAGCCAGCAGCATGGAAATGTGTTGGGTTAGCTTTGGCACCCATCCAGCTGCTCTCTCACTTTCCTCCCTCAGTGGGACAAGGGGAGAAAATAGGAAGAACAGGAACAAGAAAGCTTCTGGCTTGAGGTAAAGACAGGGAGACTGCTTACCAAATACTGTCACAGGCAAAACAGACTCAATGTAGGGAA
>NW_008588921.1:20567-27177 GCF_000691845.1 Merops nubicus
AATTTATTGTCAATTAAAATCAAAATGTATTAACTAATTCAGGGAATGGTAAACAAAAGGACAAACATTAAAACAAGACCTATTCTCCCCACACTCACAGGCTCAACTCCTTCACTCAGGACTCCTCTAGCTCCTCCCCACCTCAGGTGGTGCAGCACGGAGTAGGGAATGGGGGGCTTAGCTGCAGCCCATAACATCTCTGTCCTTCCACTCCTTGGTCCCCACACTTTTCCCCTGCTCCAACACAGGCCCTCCAAGGGCTGCAGCCCTTCAGAAATATCCCATGGCTCCTGAGTGGTCCCCCAGGGGCTGCAGGGGAATCCTTGTTCCACTCTCTGGAGCGTCTCTTTCCTTCCCTTTCTTCCCTTGGTGTCTGCAGGGCTGTTTCTCTCACAGATGCTTGTGCAGCATTTTTCACCCTCTCTTAAATGTTAGCACAGAGCAGCCATGAGCATTGCCCATGGACTCAGCTGTTCCCTGCTGTGGGTCCACTGGAGCCAGCTCTGCCTTGAAGGGGACAGCCCTGACTGCTCCATGCAGAAGCCACCCCTTCACCCCCACAGCTGTTAGCACCTGGGCACCTGCACCTAGTACAAAAAGCAGCACAGAGCACATCTGGGATGCATCAGAAATGATCTCCAGGTGCTTGGTGGCTCCTCTGCCTAGGGTGTCAGAAACATGGCAGGCCCTTCCTCACTGATGCATCCTTGAGATAAAATTCAGCTGGTTTTATCTGACTGTTAAAAAAAAGTGATAATAGCTTTTTTAGTGCAGCTCACACCTTGAGGACGTTGCATTGCTTTTTCTTGGAAGCTCACAAGTTCATAAGATCTCTAAGACGTAGGAAGAGTTTGGTCAATAAAAGGAGAAGGTGGATATTTAATAAGGATAAAAAAAACCCCCAGATCTATTATCTTTCTCTATTCTATTATAAAATGGATTTAAAATGTAACCTTTTTATTTTATCCTTCTAAAGATGCTAAAACCAACAAGCAAATCTGTACTACTGCGCTGTAACTAAAATTCTGTTTTCTTTCTTCCATTAGTGTTATGTGAAAAAAACACAAAAACGTACAATATGTTTCCTCTTCGGTCCATTTTAAAGTCCTCTTTGGTCTATTAATGGCAACAGTTTAAATGTAATTTTACTCATGTCTTTCATTTCAGAAGTAATTGTTTATAAAGTAACCACTAACAAGAGAAGATTTTTTGCTGAATGTGTTTGCTCATTAAGCAGGTCTTCCCAGGATGCCTCTACTGAAAACATGTTATTGATCACAGAAGTTAAATTAGGAAAATTTGTCAAGACTCCCCTGGAAGCTATTCTCTATTTAAGGTACAGATGCTTTCTTAAACCCCACTGTTCATGGGCAAAATACGTGTTGTGTTTTTTTAATCTATCAGCATGTAACTTTTTATTATTGATAGAGCTTTATCCTTGTGTAGATATGGGCTGTTGCTTATGAAATTTCTCAGGAAGTCTTTGAATCCTCAGTGTTGTGCTTGTGGGCAAGCTGTGCTTTTAATCATTTCCTTGCAGAGGATGGAGAAACCTTCTTATTACACAGAGCTGTTTATACAGGTGTAAGCCCTGTGAAGAGAAGTCATAGGCTTATTTGTTTAAGGAACTTGGGGAAAATGTGTTTATCAAAAATAAATTCATTTTGGGATACTCTTTTGTATTTCTATAGATTGTATAGCCTGACTTCAGGAAACAACACATTTTTGTGGAAACAGGAACATCTACTTCAGAAGGAAGAGAGAGACCAGTGTGGCATTTAAACTCTCTCTATTCTTTACTTAGCTATATATGACAAACTAGCTCCAGAAAAATTCTGTACATTTAATTTGCATGACAAATGTTCATCTCATAAGAGGGGAAAGGTGTAATCTGCATTTAATATTATTTCTAACCATGTTACATTTTGGGAAACTGTTATTTTAGACTATGCTGAAAGACTTTCTAAACACACACAAGAGAAATGAGATAAAGATGGCCTACACAAAACAATGAGGCAAATTTGATACATTGTGAGACACTCTGTAGACCTTTTTAAGTAAGCTTCTCATGGTAGCCTCCTACTGCAGTTGACAGAAGTAAAAATCTCCTAGTATGCAGTTCTGACCTAAAGTTGTCTGCTTTAGGATGAGATGAATCACATGCTAGAAGTGTCACAAGATGAACTTGAAAGGAAGCCTTGGGTGACTAGCTCAGATTGAAATGTATGTGCTATAAGATTCCTGTTTCCTTATTTGTTTCTTCATGGTGCATGCTGGGAGAATTTGACAGGTAGGTGATTCTGTGAGTAGCTGTTGAAAATACCACATTTTAGGGCATGAATGCCTTGATTCTCTTACCAGAAATATTTAAGAGACTGCAAATAGAGATCAGTAGCATACAGCAAATGCACATGTTCCTGACAAGTCACCTTCAGGGGAATGATCAGACTTACAGCTTTGGAAAGAAGAATAGTTTAATGATATACTTCTGCTTGGCTGGTTTAATGTCCTTGCTTTATGAGTACCACACTCATATTCTTAAGGCTGTTGTTCAGAGTCTGTTTTACATTCTTTCATGGCACTTGTAAGTACTGCGTATTTGTCAGCAAAAAACAAATCCTGGATGAAATGAAAAGCCTTCTTTTCCACTTTCTAGAAATGGGAATCTTAAGCACAGACAGACTATGTCATTGGCCAAGTCCCACAGTAAATCTGTCCTGGATGAGAAGACTTGAATGTGTCTCTCCAAGGTCCTTGGTTTTAATTAGATTTATTTTTTTCAGCAGGTGTTGATAGGAAACCTCATCTGCATCAAGCCCAAGATTATAAAAAAAACCCAAACACCTCCTTCCTGTGAGGAGTTTGATGCTACTTATTGTTGAACCAAGTGATCTTAGTGATGAAGTTGTTTCTTCTTGAATGGGACTCAGTTTCTCACTGTGTAACTCCGAGCTATGCCTGTAGAACCATGCCTTCTTTCAGAAGTAGCTCTCACACCCCTAACATAGCTTTGAAGTATTAAATAAATCCTAAAAGTAACAGCAGAGTAATCCTTAAAATAATCTGTATAGAAGAGCTTGGCTTCCTCGGGTTTTGAAGAGACATTTCAGTAAGTTAAACCATAAAAAATAATTGAATATGAGTCTAACTACTGCAAAAAAACCAAACTCTATTAGACAGCAAGTTCCTGCATGGGTAGGTAAATGAAGAAAAACACCAAAGCTGTGTTGTCAATCTATAGATGTGTATAGATGTATAAATGCACACAGGTAGGACTTAGGACAGTGTTGAAGTTTTTGAGTTTTTAATCTAGCTGGCTTGGGTATTGGTAGTATGCTAGGTGAGAGACTTGGATCCATGCAGGCTACAGGGCTTGCTGGGGCAGCAGAGGAAGTTTTGGGATTTCTGACATGCTCTCAGTTCTGTGTCTGGATCTGCAAATGTGTTTGAATAAATAAGGTTATATCTGGCTTGTCAATTCTGTGGGACATCTCAGACTCAGGATGCTTTGGACTGTTGCAAGATAAGGATAGATAAAGTTTTCTGAGAGCACATGGTTAATATATTATTAAATTGAATTTTTCTCTGATTTACAATTACAGCTACAGTCTTACAGCATCTCTCTGTGTTGGTTATGCATGAAGCTGGTTTTTTTTTGTAGGCAAATGGGAGATTAAATTGCAGACAATATAGTGGCAAACAATAAAGAGCAAAGGTCTGTTCAAGTGATTACAGTTGAGTCTTGTCAGTGTCCTTCCAAGCAAGGAATGACAACTTGTAAGCAGGAGACAAAAAAAAAAATGCACAGAGTTCAGCTTGTCAATGAGAAGGTATCTCAGACACTGCAAAGAACCTGCTGCTGAGGGGTGGTGATCTGGCATTAGGTGCCTGCCACAAAGGCACATAAAATCATATTGCTGATTAACAGAATGACCGGAGCAGATTAACCTGGAGGAAATGGGGTATTTTACTCTTTATAAACACTTTGAATATCTTTTTTTTTGAGCGAGCAGAACTTCTTGTAATGACAAATGTGAATGTCCTAATCTCTTGCCCTTACTGGAATGGCACGTAATTGTAGATTTACTAGGGCAGCGGTATTAGCCCCAAGAGCAGACCTTTGGTGAACTGAGCACTGTGTGAGTGAAAGATAAAAGTGGTCCTTTGAGCCCAAGCCTCTGTATGCAAAGCTATGTGGAAAATCCCCTTCCGAGTCTTTGAAAGAAGCAACTACCAAGCAAAACACTCCTCCCTTCAGAAAATGTACTTTTAAAAAATATGGGAGATGTGAGACTGTAACTGAACCTCTGCTAAAGACTTTTCCCACTTGCCAGACAAGTTCTTTAATTTCTAGACTAGAAGTTAGACCAGAGTGGAAGTTGTCCCTCTGAAGTGTACCTCCCTAACCAACTGCTTTACCAAGTGTAGAGGTACATCTTGTCTGGGTACCTCAGCGTGGGACCCTGGCATCTCAGACAAACATCCTGACTGCTCCATATCCCTTTCTCTACCCCTGTGAATAACTGAATGGTTTATAGAAGGCAGAATATTTCAGTTGAGAGCCTGAGGGGGGACATGACTCAGACAAGTACTACTGTGTGTGTTTCTGAGCACAGTCGAGTTCATTGTAGAAGAATCGTCGACACAAAGAAAGGTTTGGGTTGGAAGGGACCTTAAAGATCATCTAGTTCTGACCCCCTGCCATAGGCAGGGACACCTCCCACTAGAGGACCCCTCCCACTAGAACAGATTGCTTAACGTCCCATCCAACTTGGCCTTGAACACTTCCAGGGAGGGGGCATCCACAGCTTCCCTGGGCAACCTGTTCCAATGTCTCACCTCCCTCACAGTGAAGAACTTCTTGCATCTAATCTGAGTCCACCCCCTTTCAGTTTAAAGCCATTGCCCCTTGTCCCATGCCTACAATCCCTTGTAAAAAAATCCCTCCCAAGCTTTCTTGTAGGCCTTCTTTAGGTATGGAAGGCTGCTTTAAGGGTTTCCCAGAGCCTTCTTTTCTCCAAGCTGAACAATCCCAGCTCTCTCAGCCTGTCCTCATGGGAGAAGTGTTCCAGCCCTACAATTGTGGCCCTCCTCTGGATTCACTCCAACACGTCCACGTCCTCCTTACATTGAGGGCCCAGGGCTGGATGCAGTACTCCAGGTGGGGTCTCACAAGAGCAGAGCAGAGGGGCACGACCATCTCCCTTCACCTGCTGGTCGTTCTTCTTTGCACACAGCCCATAATGCAGTTTGCTTTCTGGGCTAAAAGCACACGTTGCCTGGTTGTATTGAACATCTGATCACCCAGCAGTCCCAAGTCCCTCCCTGCAGGGCTGCTCTCAATCACTTATGGCCCAGCCTGTATTTGTGCTTGGAATTGCCTTGATCCATGTGCAGGATGTTGCACTCAGCCTTTTTGAACTTCATGAGGTTGCACAGGCTCACCTCCCTGGTGACTGTTCAACATCCTGGTGGCTGGTCAACATCCCTCTGGATGGCATCTCTCCTCCACAGGATCAAGTTCCTAACTCTAGTTCTTGCTGTCTTCCAGCCTGGCCAGTAAAAAGGTAACTTACTGAATATTCAGTGTAAAAAGTCACACATTTCCTCAAAAGCTGTGATATCCACGCAAAAATTGTTTCCAGGGGAAAAGAAAAAGAAAAGAGTAAATTTCCAGCCAGCTCTAATTCTTATGCACACAAGCACTTCCATTAGCTTCATGGGGATGACTTGTGTGGAAGATCCACTTCCACAATTAACAGTCTTGCAGAATTGCATTTTAAATCAATGGTGGTTTTTTTTTTTTCTTTCCAACAGCTAGTCACCCTGAGGAGTGAGAAAACAGAGCCTCTGAGGAGAAATTGATAGGATAGATTTCTACACTAGAAACAAATACTTTAATTTGTGTTTGTAGCAAAAACATTGTGCTGTCTAAAGGAAAGAGGGCTTGTTCATTAATGCTGTGTTCTATTACTAATGCTCTCCACCAGGTTTCCTTTTAATTTGAAAGTGCTTCCAGGCTATAGTTCTTTTTAATATTTGTTTTTTTCCTTTCCCAACAACTAATAGTACTAGAATTTATTGCCAAAATTAAAAGAAAGTAAATTCTTTAAACTATGAGTTTATGCAGTTTTCTTCTCATGAGTTTAATTTGCTGGTGCTAATATGTGAAAAATAGAATGTAATAAATACAGTATTTTTAAGGATGTAATTTTGTAATGCCTTTTTTCACCATGTTTATTCTTTTTATTTTTCAGGCAGATCCTCAGGTAGTACCTGGGTGAGTTTGGGTTCTGTTTTCACCTCTAAGCTTTATGAATAATACTCCATTTTTCTTGTGTGTGTGTTTTTTTGTTGTTGTTGTTGTTGTTGTTTTTGTGTGTGTTTGTTGTTTGGTTGGTTTATTTTTTCTCACAAAGTATCATTGAAACAGTGTTGTGTTTCCTCTTTCTGAAGTGAGTAGATAATAGAATCATAGACTCATTAAGATTGCAAAAGACCTCTAAGATCATCAAGTCCAACCATCACCCAACCCTACTATAACCATTAAACCATGTCCCCAAGTGCCATATCTACTTGTTTTTTGGACACCTCCAGGGATGGTGACTCG